>NW_005873561.1:16443-22736 GCF_000147115.1 Myotis lucifugus | reverse complement strand
TCATTTTATTTTTCCCCAGAGTATAAGGATCATGGGACCAAAAAGAGAGAAAACCACTGTGGTCCATCCCCAACCATGATGAGTCCATTTCTTGCTCTGACCTCATAAGGCGCCATTGTGATGCGATTTCAAGCCAGTCCTATATAAGGTTCTGGCTGAGTCCAGGAAGCTGTTGGGTTGTAGTGGTTGGTTGGATTGGTTGGTAGTAGTGGATTGGCGGATTGCTTGGTTTATTCTTTTTACCTCTTCCTTCTCCTTCTCATTTTCCTCTTCCTCCTCCTCCTCTTCCTCTTCCTCCTCCTCCTGCTCCCCTCCTACCACTTATCCCCTTCAGGGGAACATTTAAATCACCATGTGTGATTTTTTTGAGGACACATCGGCCAGGGTGGAGTGGCTGTGTGGGAACTATGCCATCCTCGATACCATCGGGAGGGGCTCCTTTGGAGAAGTGAGACTGGCCCGCCACCTCCTAACCAACATGAAGGTGGCTGTGAAAATAGTCAACTGTGAAGATCCCGCAGACGTGGCCAAAGAGATTTATTGTCTGAAAGAACTAAACCACCCGAACATAATAAAATTGTTCGAAGTGGTCAACACCGACCACCAGGTATACCTGTTTATGGAGTATGCCTACTCAGGTACTTTATATCAACATCTAAAGAGGTGGGGTCCTTTATCGGAGGAGGCAGCACGAGCCCCATTCCGGCAGCTGCTGTCGGCTGTGCACTATTGTCACCAGAAACATATCGTCCACCGGGACATAAAACCGGAAAACATCCTACTGGACATGGGGTTGAACATAAAGCTGGCTGACTTCGGGCTTAGTGGTGTGTTTAAGGATGAAAAACTCACCACGTTCTGTGGCACTCCCAACTATAAGGCCCCAGAATTATTCAGGCTAGAACCTTATGAAGGCCCGAAGGTAGATGTGTGGAGTATGGGGGTCGTGCTCTATAACATGCTGACTGGAGTATGTCCATTTGTGGGCAAAACCTTAGAACAACTCAGGGAGCACATCTTGAGCGGGGACTTTTCTATTCCGTCTTTTCTATCTGTACCGTGCCACACACTGTTAAAGACCATGATCAACATCGACCCTGGCCGAAGACCCACCCTCGGAGTGATAATGCAAGATATTTGGGTCAATACTGGGGAGGCAGAGGAAATGACACCCTACATCGAACCATCCTCTACTGACTTAGACCCCCAGGTAACTCAAATAATGAGGACACTGGGGTATGAACAGGAGAAAATAGAATCATCCTTGATGGAGAGAAAATTTAACAGCATCATGGGCACTTATCGCATCTTAAATATGAAACTTGCCATCGGTGGCCGAACAATAAAAGTAAGTCCCATATCCTCCTCTGACTCCAACAGAACACTCCGTACAACCCAGGGGACTTGGGGATCCTGGAAGAAAAGCAGAGAACCTCGGAATCCACCACCGAGCCCAGAGTTCAATGTGTCCACCACCACACCACCAGGGGCCCCGGATTGGAGTATTGCCACCCCTCCCATTAGAGTGGAGGTGAAGAGGATCGTCGTCCAGAAAGGCAGTGAGCACTTGGAGAACACCAGCCAGCCTGCCAGTGCCCACTCGGAGAACATCAGCCAGGCTGCCAGTGCGCACTTGGAGAACATCAGCCAGCCTGTCGGTGCGCACTTGCAGAAGACCAGCCAGGGTGGCAGTGCCCACTTGGAGAACATCAGCCAGCCTGCCAGTGCACACTTGGAGAACATCAGCCAGGCTGCCAGTGCGCACTTGGAGAACATCAGCCAGGCTGCCAGTGCGCACTTGGAGAACATCAGCCAGGCTGCCAGTGCACACTTGGAGAACATCAGCCAGGCTGTCCGTGAGCACTTGGAGAACATCAGCCAGGCTGGCCGTGCGCACTTGGAGAACATCAGCCAGCCTGCCAGTGCGCACTTGGAGAACATCAGCCAGGCTGCCAGTGAGCACTTGGAGAACATCAGCCAGGCTGCCAGTGCACACTTGGAGAACATCAGCCAGCCTGCCAGTGAGCACTTGGAGAACATCAGCCAGCCTGTCGGTGCACACTTGGAGAACATCAGCCAGGCTGCCAGTGCACACTTGGAGAACATCAGCCAGGCTGTCGGTGAGCACTTGGAGAACATCAGCCAGGCTGGCCGTGCGCACTTGGAGAACATCAGCCAGGCTGCCAGTGCGCACTTAGAGAACATCAGCCAGCCTGTCAGTGCGCCCTTGGAGAACATCAGCCAGCCTGCCAGTGCGCACTTGGAGAACATCAGCCAGCCTGTCGGTGCGCACTTGGAGAACATCAGCCAGGCTGCCAGTGCACACTTGCAGAAGACCAGCCAGGGTGGCAGTGCGCACTTGGAGAACATCAGCCAGCCTGCCAGTGCGCACTTGGAGAACATCAGCCAGGCTGGCCGTGCGCACTTGGAGAACATCAGCCAGGCTGCCAGTGCACACTTGCAGAAGACCAGCCAGGGTGGCAGTGCGCACTTGGAGAGTACTAGCCAGCCAGACACCAGGGACTTAAAGAATCAGACACCGAGGCCAGCTCTCCAAGGTGACAATAAGGTTTCCCCTGCCCCCCAGAGCAGCAGCAGCCCCAGAAGCTGTAGTGGAGGCACAGAGGTGAGAACCACCACCAACGGCCAAGCTGGGCCATCTTGTGAAGACAACCTACAGTCTTCATCGGATCATACCCAGCGCCGAAAAGGGATGGCAAGAAGCGTTTTAGGATTTTTGAGAAGATTCCTGTGTTGCACAGGAGAACCTAAGAAACCTAAAAAACGCGTAAAACTTTCACGGGTGGTACCTATGTAATGTTAAAGCATGGAGTGTCGGTGGCCACACTTCACCCAGCCACCATGAGGACAAGAGAGTTCACTCGGCCAGAGAGTGAGGAGAAGACAGGGAACTCAGCAAAACAATGAGCGGGACAGTTCACCACCGCTCACTGGCCAGAACCTGAGGAAAGAACAGTTAACCACAACTCACTGGGCCAAACGCAAGGGGAGGTCAATTCCCACCGCTCTCGGGCCTGAAACTGAGGGGAGGTCAGTTCCCCACCGCGGACCGGCCAAACCTGAAGGGAGGTCAGTTAACCACCGCTCACTCGCCCAAACACAGCTCACTCGACCAAATGCAAGACGAGGTCAGTTAACCGCAGCTCAGTCAACCAAATGCAAAGAGAGGTCAGTTAACCGCAGCTCACTGGGCCAAATGCAGGAAGAGGTCAGTTAACCGCAGCTCACTCGGCCAAATGCAAGACGAGGTCAGTTAACCACCGCTCACCAGCCTGAACCTGAGGGAAGGTCAGATCCCACCGCTCACCAGCCTGAACCTGAGGGAAGATCAGATCCCACCGCTCAGCAGCCTGAACCTGAGGGGAGGTCAGTTAACCACCACTAACCAGCCTGAACCTGAGGGGAGCTCAGTCCCCACTGCTCAGCAGCCTGAACCTGAGGGGACCTCAGTCCCCAATGCTCAGCAGCCTGAACCTGAGGGGAGCTCAGTCCCCTCTGCTCAGCAGCCTGAACCTGAGGGGAGGTCAGTTCACCACTGCTAGAGTCATCTGGAGTCAGGGTTTTAATCCAGGTATGTTTCCACAAACAGGTTTTAGTCTCCACCATATTGTGCTGGGTAGAATTAGGATTGTTAACTTATTTAAAATACTACCACCCCCACCCCCCACAAAAAAACAACAACAACAACCTAGTACTAAATAAGTACTATGTGCCTTAATTATGATATTTATCAAGTTTTTAAAGGATGGTCTAATTTAGTTTTCTCTGAACTTAGTTCTTCTTAGCTCAGTGTTAATTATAAATTGAGGAGGCATTTTGGCTTTTGAAGTGACAGCTTGATATGTAGTTTTAAAAAGTGAAACATACATGCATGTGGTGTAAAGAATTGACTTTAAAAGTGTATAAAACAAAAAGTGAAGCCTTTTGGCTCCCTTGTTCCTTTTTATCTCATAATTCTTCCCACATATAACCATTATTAGCAGCTTCTTGGGCCTTCTCCTGACGTGGACTATATGATTACAACAATGCATTTATCCTGGTCCATTTTTCTCTGCATACTTGCTTTTTCAGTTAGTTCTTAGAGAACTCTCATTATCAATTCATCTGTCAATACATTATTTTTAGTGGATGCATAGTATTCTATTGTGTTTGTACTCCTGAAGTGTTGCTATTTCTTTAACCATGTTCCCATTTTTGGATTCGAGTTATTTCTAGGTTTTTTAGTTAATACTCAAGGTATTTCATTGAATCGTGCTGTAAGTCTATCATACTTCTGTATTTCTGCAGGATAAGTTCATAGAGATAAAGACACTGCATCAAAGGAAATGTGCATTTTTGATGCATTAATGTTTTTCTTTCACGAAATTTCAAACAAATAATGTGCAGGAGCCAAGAATGTCCACAGAGAACAGCATTAATAGAGGGAAATGGACTCCATCTGCTCCCTGTCATTTTCCATTTATTTGTTGTTTTTTGTTTGTTGAGGGACTAGGTCAGGTTTCATCTTCAAAAGAGTTGGTAGAGAATTTATACATTGTGACAGTGAGGTTTGGGGCTTTAGGTCTCCTTTGACTTCCATTTAAAGAACAGTCATCTTCTCCTTAAAAACATAAGAAATGTGCTTGAGGCCTGGTCAGGTTTCTATGATGTTTTCTTATTCATTCAGTATAGATATAGATTAGTGTAGATATAGATATAATGTTTTCTTATTCATTCAGTATCCTATGACTTTTGATTGGAGCATTTAATTCATTTATATTTAAGGTTATTATTAATAGCTATTTATTTATTGCTGTTTTATTCTTTTTTTAAATATATTTTATTAATTTTTTAAAGAGAGGAAGGGAGAGGGATAGAGAGTTAGAAACATCGATGAGAGAGAAACATTGATCAGCTGCCTCCTGTACACCTCTCACTGGGGATGTGCCCACAACCAAGGTACATTCCCTTGACCGGAATCGAACCCGGGACCCTTCAATCCGCAGGCCAATGCTCTAACCATTGCGCAAAACTGGTTAAGGCCTGTTTTATTTTTTATACCTATGTTCCTCTTTCTCTTGATCCGGGTTGTTTTGTTTGTTTGTTTCTCTTCTTAAAGCAGGCCCTTTAACATTTCTTGCAATATTGGTTTGGTGGCAGTGAACTCCTTTATTTATTTATTTTCGTCTGAGAAACTCTTTATTTCACCTTCAGTTTTCAATGATAGCCTTGCTAGATCTAGTAGTTTTGGTTGTAGGTCCTTGCTTTTCATTACTTTTAGTATTTCATGCCAATTTGTTCTGGTCTATAGTGTTTCTGTTGAAAAATAGCTGACAGCCTTATGGGAGCTCCTTAACTAATTACTTTTCTCTCCCTGCTTTTAAGAACCTCTCCCTGTCTTTAACATGTGGCATTTTTATGCTGATGTGTCTTGGTGTGGGCCTCTTTAAGTACATCTTGATTGGGAGATTCCGTGTTTCCTGAACTTGTGTGACTTTTCTCTCACTAAGGTTAGGGAAGTTTTAGTCATCATTCCTTCAAACAGGTTCTCCTTCTCTTGCTTACTCTCTTCTCTTTCTAGTAACCCTATGAAGTAGATGTTGTTAGGCTTAATGTTGTCCCAGAGGTCCCTTAGAATTTCCTCATTTTTATTTTTATTTTTATTTATTTATTTATTTTTTTTTAAATATTTTATTGATTTTTTACAGAGAGGAAGGGAGAGAGATAGAGAGTTAGAAACATCGATGAGAGAGAAACATCGATCAGCTGCCTCCTGCACATCTCCCACTGGGGATGTGCCCACAACCCAGGTACATGCCCTTGACCGGAATCGAACCTGGGACCTTACAGTCCGCAGGCCGACGCTCTATCCACTGAGCCAAACCGGTTTCGGCGAATTTCCTCATTTTTAAAAATTCTCTTTCTTTTGTGATGCTCTACTTGGGTACTTAGTGTTATTGAGTCCTCTAAATCACTGATTTGATCCTCCAAACTGTTGCTGATCCCTTTTAGTGTATTCTTCTTTTCGGATATTGTATTCTTTATTTCTGATTGGTTTGTTATTATGGTTTTTATGTCCTTTATAATACTATCTCTTTGTTTAAGTTATCACTGAGATCATACATTCCCTAATGTTCTTGAGCATTATTATACCCCCTAGAGGCCTGGTGCACAAAAATTTGTGCCCTGGGGGGGGGGGGGAAGGAGGGGGGTCCCTCAGCCCGGCCTGTGCCCTCTCGCAGTCTGGGACCCCTCAGGAGATAACGACCTGCTGCTTAGGCCTGCTCCTGGGT
>NW_005873561.1:0-16343 GCF_000147115.1 Myotis lucifugus | reverse complement strand
GGCGCCACCCCCTCTCACCCCCAGAGCAGGCGAATCAGGGGGTTGGGGCGCTGCCCTCTGTCACGCACAGAAGCAGGGCCCATCAGGGGGTGGGCGCTGCCCCCTGTCATGCACAGAGCAGGGCCCATCAGGGGGTTGAGGAGCTCCCCCGTCACGCACAGAGTAGGGCTGATAGGGGAGTTAGGGCACCGCCCACTGTCACACACAGAGCAGGGCCGATCAGGGGGTTGGGGCGCCGTCACTGTCACACTCAGGGCAGGGCCGATGGGGAGGTTATGGCTCTACCCTGTCACACACAGAGCAGCCCCTGTGGGGGGGGGGGGTTGGGGTGCCGCACCCTGTCACACACAGAGCAGCAGGGCGATCAGGGGGTTTGGCCCCTGCCCCCTGTCACGCTGATCCGGTGCCAGGAGGCATATTACCCTTTTACTATATAGGATAGAGGCCTGGGGGCTGGCTGGTTTGCCCTGAAGGGTGTCCTGGATCAGGGTGGGGGTCCCCACTGGAGTGCCTGGCCAGCCTGGATGAGGAGATGATGGCTGTTTGCAGCTGTTCACACACCCTTCAAGGTGGGGGTCCCCACTGGGGTGCCTGGCCAGTCTGGGTGAGGGGCTGAGGGCTGCTTTCATGCTGGCGGTTGTTGACTGAAGCTCCCAACCGCTCCTTTTTTTCTTTTTTTTTTTTTTTTTTATTTGGGGCCAGCTTTAGCTCTGGCTCTAGCTCTGAGGCTTCTGCTGCTGATTGCGTTCTATAATCGAAACAATGTATAACTCCAGCTCTGAGATCCCGGCTGGCTGAAAGCTGGTTTCTTGGCTTTTGTTTAGCTTCTATATTTGTTACAAAGTTTCTTAGAGTTGTAGCTCAGAGGCCGGCAAGTCAGGCAGGGAACGTTGGAGTCTGCAGTCACTGGAGCAAGCAAGCCTCATGTTCGCTTCCAGCTGCCTGACTGCCGGCCGCCATCTTGGCTGACAGTTAATTTGCATAAGAATATGCTGATTAGCCAATGGGAAGGGTAGCGGTCGTATGCTAATTACCATGTTTCTCTTTTATTAGTGTAGATTGTTTTAAACTCTGCATTTGGTATTTTGTTTGCTTCTATTTCATCCATTTCATTTAATTTTTTTTCTGGGAATTTCTCTTGTCCTTTGGGTGAGGCATTTTTCTTTGTCTCCCCGTCTCCCCATTTTGTCTCTGTGAATTAGGTACATCTGCTATGACTTCCAAACTTATGATGAGTTTATGTTTGGCTCACCAGATGGCAGGATCTTCCTGATCACTTGGACTTTGTGCTCCAGGGATGTTTTTTGTGGGTTATTGGCACCATCCTGTTGTAGTTGAGATTGAATGCTGTTGGCCCTTTTGTGGGTGGAATAAACACTTCAGGTCAGCTGAATCTATATCTACACGAATAAAAGAGAAACATGTAAATTGGTGTCACTCTGCTACCCTTCCCATTGGCTAATCAGCATATCCTTATGCAAATTAACTGTCAGCCAAGATGGCGGCCAGCAGCCATGCACTGAAGCGAGCAGGGAGGCTTGCTTGCTCCAGTGACTGCAGACTCCAACGTTCCCCGCACTTGCCGGCCTCTCAGCTGCAACTCTAAGCAACTATGTTGCAAATATAGAAGCTAAACAAAACCCCATAAACCTGCATTAGTCAGCCAGGCTTCAGCCAGCCGGACCGCAACATTGTATCAAATATAGAAGGTAAACAAAGGCCAGAAACCTACTTTCAGCAGCCGAGGCCTAAGAGCTAAAGCTGGCCCAGAATAAAAAGAAAAAAAAAAGAAAAAAAGGAGCAGTTGGGAGCTTCAGTCACCCACTAGCCTGAAAACGGCCCTCAGCCCCTCAGCCAGACTGGCCAGGCACCCCAGTGGGGACCCCCACCCTGATCCAGGACACCCTTCAGGGCAAACCAGCCGGCCCCCACCCGTGCATCAGGCCTCTATCCTATATAGTAAAAGGGTAATATGCCTCCCAGCGCCGGGATCAGCGTGACAGGGGACAGAGCCCAAACCCCCTGATTGCCCTGCGGCTCTGTGTGTGACATGGGGTGGGGCCACAACCTCCCTATCTGCCCTGATGTGTTCGTGACAGGGGAAGGCGCCCCAACCCCCTTATCAGCCCTGCTCTGTGCCTAATAGGGGGGAGCTCCCCAATCCCCTGATCGCCCTGTGGCTCTGTGTGTGACAGGGGGGAGCTCCCAAATCCCCTGATCGCCCCTGCTCTGTGTGTGACAGGGTACGGCACCCCAACCCCCCTCCACGGGCCTTGCTCTGTGTGTGACAGGGTAGAGCCATAACCTCCCCATTGGCCCTGCCCTGATGCCTGATAGGGGGGAGCTCCTGATTGCCCTGCGGCTCTGTGTGTGACAGGGGGCAGTGCCCCACTTCCCTATTCGGGCCTACTTTGTGAGTGAAAGGGGGAGTCTTCAACCCCTTGATCGGTCTGTTTGTGATGAAAGGGGGGGGGCTCTTAAACCCCTGAAGGGCTTGGCTCTGGGGGTGGATAGGGGGGGGGCCAAAACCCCCCTTCCAAGGGCTTGGCTCTTGGTGTTAAAGGGTTAGGAGCAATAACCTCCCCCCATGGGCCCTGCCCTGAGGGTAGAAAGGGGGAAGGGCCCCCAACCCCCCTGAATCAACCCTTGCTCTTTTGTGACAGGGTACAGAGCCCCAACCCCCCTGATGGGCCCTGCTCTGTGCGTGACAGGGGGTGGCACCATATCCTCCCCATCAACCCTGCCTTGAGTGTGACAGGGGCGGTGCCCAAACCCCCCAATCAGCCCTACCCTGAGCGTGACTGAGGGTGGCATCACAACCTCCCGATCTGCCCTGCTCTGAGCCTGATCAGGGGCTGCACCTAGGGATTGGGCATGCCCTCTGCCACCGGGAGCAGGCCTAAGCCAGCAGGTTGTTATTTCCGAGGGGTCCCAGGCTGCGAGAGGGCATAGGCGGGCCTGGGGGACCCCCCTCCTCCCCGAGTGCACAAATTTTTGTGCACCGGGCCTCTAGTATATATATAAAAACCTAAGTGACCATTATGACTGGTTGACTGAACAACTGGTTGACAAGTCACTATGATGCGCATTGACCACTAGGGGGCAGACACTTAATGCAGGAGCTGCCCCCTGGTGGTCAGTTCACTCCCACAGCCAACCTCCTGTAACTGGCCAACCTCTTCCAGTCCCTCCCCCCTGCCCGGCCAGCCCCGATCGACCCCAATTGGGACTGGGCAAGATGGCCCCGATCAGCCCTGATTGCTGGTCAGGCTGAGCGACCCCACCCATGCACAAATTCGTGCACCGGGCCTCTCGTATAAGCATAAACCTCAATCACCATGTATGAGATGCTGTGCAGGGGCTGCCCCCAAAGGCGGAATTGTTCCCTACTGTTCCCAGCAGGGTCTGGTACTTACTGGAATCCCTTTTGTTGTGCCAGTTGTATGGCTAGTTGTATCAAGCTCTACTGTGGTCTGCCACTCACAACTGGTTGTGTTGGTTCTGGGTCCACTTGCGCCTGGTTCAGGCGCAGGTAGATGTCAGTTGTTGCGTGTAACCAGTCTTGGAGTATCTTTCTGGAGCTACCACACTGTTTACTGTTTGTGGCTGCGTCTACTGGGCCTGGGTGTACATGGGAGGGGTCAATCTGTATGTAAGGATTGGCTTCCTTCACTTTAGAGCTGGGGCAGATCTTTAAAAGGATCGAGTATCCCTGAGATCAGCCTCTACCTGTCAGCCACTTTGCCTCCCCCTAAAGTTGCCTTGTCTTCCTCCAGAGCCTTCTGAAGAAAGACTGTCATGTGGGCCCAGACTGGCTGGACCCCTCAAACCCTTATTCAAACTGTGAACTCTGTAGGACAGGGCAGCCTGGGTTGGAAGGATGGGCTAGGGGATCCCCCACTTGGGAGTCATACCATCAGGCTCTCAGTGAGGGGAGAGTTGCCCCTACTTCAGAGCCAAACCACTCAGTCTCTGTCAGAGTTTCCACCTCTATTTCTCCCAGTTTGGCTGTGGCCAGTTGTCCCCTCTGCAAGAGCAATTTCAGCTTGGCGGAGCAACAGGGTTCAGGAGGACAGATAAATAGTCTCCCTTTGGGATAATGTCCGCCCAGCCATAGAAGGGGGTCTAAACACTTCATTTGAGTTGCAGACAGTATAGCTTCTGAAGGACTCACACTTTGAATATTTCAGCTCTGAGCTGATCTCCCTTCCCCCACAGGACTGAGTCTAGCAGGGCAGGGTATCTGGGACTCTCCAGGGCAGATCCAGTCTCCCTTTAGAGGTGGTGCCCAAAAGCTTGTAGGAGGGGGGCAGACACTTCTTCCCCTTCTTAGGATAGGATGAACTGAGCTCACAGGGGAGATAGAAGTTGACCCCACTCCCGCGATCTAGCTACATACTCCAGCTGTCCATCTGGTTCCCAGACAAAAGCCTTCCTCGGAGACACTCTCCAAAAGTCCCAGCTCTGTATGGCACTCTGGTCCCCTGTGCAGCTGAACTCAGTAGAACAGGGCCAGCCAAGTGATTCAGTATATGGCGGTAAGGGGGTGCCTGCTGTGTTCTTGAGGTGGGGGAGACCAATCTTCTCTCTAAAACCACTCAGTTTAGTTACTGTCTGACTTACTGCCAAGAGCCTCCCCAGAAAAAGAGGACCCCAAAAGTCACTAGTGGGTGTAGCCAGCAGACTCTTCTGCAGGACGGAGCAGGCAGATTGGCCTCTCTAGCAGTTGGGAGGCAGTGCACTCCCCAGGGTGGTGCTGTAACAATAGGGGTGCTCATCCCTGGGAAGGTGGGTCTTCCAGGGGGACTGAATCCCCATGCATTTTCACCACCAGATGCTATGTGGCTTCTCTTCCTGTCCCTTTTGTTCTGGGGTTGGGGATCCCTGTGTGGGGTTAAGACTCCATGCTTCTGGGGGGAGGGAGGTTTGCAGTTGTGCTATCCCTCTGGCTTCTCAGTCACCACACGGGGTTGTGGGGGTAGCCTTTTCCACTTCTCTGCTGTTTTTGCCAGTCTCTCTGTGGTGTCTTCTGTAAATCCTTGATTATAATATTTAATTCAGCTAGCCTTCAATTGGTTATTCAGGTTGATTGCTCTTTAGTTTAACTGTAAATCCAGTTTGAAGCCTGGAACAGGTGAGTAGCTTCCACCTAGTCTACAGCCATCCTGGACTCTCTAAGTTATCTTTTATTTAAATTCTTTGAGAATTATTTTGTATTTCTCAGAGTTTATAAAATCATACCTTTAACATTGTTATCCAGTTTTACCAGTCATTTTCTTTTATTAGATGCAGGTAAACTTCCTCAGTATGGGTGAGTTGTAAAATTTGCATTTAAAAAATAATTTGTCAAAGGTCTTTGCTTGAAAGAATGTGACTCCTTCATCTTTAGTTCCCATGTTGGAGGGCACCAGGTCAGGGTGACAGGTACTGTCAGGGGAGCATCTGGTGGGGACAAACCTTCCCAGGTTCCAGCAGTTGCATTGAGCCTGCCAAGTGGAATAATTTGCAGTCATAAATGTAGGCCCAGCAGCACAATTCCTTTCTTCTGGGTGTGAGTGCCTTCCCTTGAGGATGGAACAAAAACTTGATGACCAGGGTCAGGTGCAACGCTGTCTTCTGGCAGGACACTTCTCAATTAAGACCCACTGCTCAGTTGGTTGGAGTGTTGTCTGATACACCAGGCGGTGGAAGGTTTGATTCCCAGTCAGCATACATACCCAGGTTGCGGTTCAATCCCCTGGTCGGGCGTGTATAGAAGGCAACCGATCTTGATGTTTCTCTCTCACATGGATGTGTTTTTTTCTTTCTCTCTGTCTGAAAATCAATTTTAGCCCAGCTGGCATGGCTCAGTGGTTGAGCATCAAACTATGAACAAGGAGGTCTTGGGTTCGGTTCTCAGTCAGGGCACATGCCCAGGTTTCAGGCTCAATCCCTAGTGAGGGGCACGCAGGCTGAAGCCAGTCAATGATTCTCTATCAACATTGATGCTTCTGTCTGTCTCTCCCTCTTTCTCCCTCTCTGAAATCAATAAAATATATATTTAAAAAAATATATTTAAAAGGTTTAAAATAAACAAATAAATAAAGACCCACTTGCCCTGACCAGTTTGGCTCAGTGGATAGAGCGTCGGCCTGCGGACTCAAGGGTCCTGGGTTCGATTCCGGTCAAGGGCATGTACCTTGGTTGCGGGCACATCCCCAGTGGGGGGTGTGCAAGAGGCAGCTGATTGGTGTTTCTCTCTCATCGATGTTTCTAACTCTCTATTCCTCTCCCTTCCTCTCTGTAAAAAAATCAATATAATATATATTTAAAAAAAAAGATCCACTTACTTGACTTTCTTGTCATTTTAAACTTAAGACTGCTCACCCCATTTTTGGTAATTTTCTCAGAAATCCATATATCCATTTTGGTGCAATAGCTTTGGGAAGACACCTAGACATCAGCTCTAATTTATGCTTATTTAAAAAGACTAGATGTCCGCTGCACAAGAGATTCGTGCAATAGGCCTTCCCTTGCCCTGGCTGCTGGCACCGGTTTTCCTCCAGCACCCGGGACCTAGGCCTTCACTGCTCGGGCTGGAGCCTTCAGTCTTTGCTCCCTGCTTCACCCCTATGTATGCAAATTAACCGCCATCTTTGTTGGGTTAATTTGCATACTCTCCTGATGGGCTGGTGAGCATAGCAGAGGGATGGGGAATTTACATGTTTGTCTATTATTAGGTAAGATACCTTACATTTTTAACACTTTATGTGTTTTTCTTCTTTATGTCCTTCATTTGGTAAATCCCATAGTGGCTGCTACAGGCTCGCAGTTACCCAAAGAACAGTGTGTTTCCTGGGGCTCTCTCTCCTGGTCCCGCTTAAATCTGAATTTTGTAGATGTTGAATTTTGGTGTTTATTTTCTGTGTTTACCTGTGTGACTAGCAGTCTCTTTAGGTCCCTTGCTTTGTGCTTTTGTATACTTGTATCGAACGCAATAGGTATATAGACTCTTTATAGCCAAGATGTTATTTTTATATACCTTACTTTATTACACATGAAATGAAACCATCTCTGACTTTTTTATACTAACTGAATTTTTATTAGCGTTATATCTGTCATCAATAATGACATAAGCTACAACACCCTTCTCTGGAATATTTCCCGAGATTGCTGCCACTGTTAGGAAAGAGGGCTGTTGCCACTTAGTAGAATTGGTTTTGTCTCCATTGCTTTCATCTCCTTAGATAATCGTTTAATCCCATTCATTGCCCACAGATTCCGACTCTCCTTGCCAGTGTCGTTACTATAGCCCACAACACTGTGTGGTGGGTGAGGCTGGCCCGCCAGTGTATCAGTTTCGAGTCATTACAGAATCATTAGTTCTGGTGGCTGCAGTGATGAGAACTGGAGGTCTCATACCTGAGGCCAGCTGTGTTCAGTCAGAGTAAAGGACTTAGCAGCTATGTATGCAACCAGAAAATTGAATCAACAGTACCATCAGTGCATTAAATCATGGCATTTCCTGAAGAATTTATGTAAAAAATGAAATAGTCAATTTGGCCAGAACCATTTCTTATCCAGATTATTTTAGGGTCTTTGGCAACAGTGGGAAATAGGATGTTTTCTCCAGGAATAAGGCTTCCATTATCAAAGACTTTAAACCGTTTTTTTTCTGGTTGGTACCCACATATGAATGTGGCAGTCCATGTTTAGATACTGATATTTTTTGTTTGTTCCAATTTTGGAAAATCACCTTCTTGATGATGTCTTTGGTCTTAGGAAAATGAGATTGAAAAACACAAAAAATACATTAAAAATATGAAACATCAGCCTGCCTTTGACATTTGGGTGAGTTTCGCTGTAATTTTGAGAGATATAAGATCACTCCCAATTATGTGGTATTCTAAGACCTCCACATGCTTCCCTCAGCTGCTGGCTCTTGTGAAAATGGAAACACGGCTCAGGAGGCATCATGGGAGACCTCTGGGAGCACCAAGGGAGAACTCCGGGACTCATTTGTAAGTGGGATGAGGCACCCTCCAGGGCATGTTTGGATAACAGTTTCTAAAAGATCATCCCACACAGAAATTAAATAAAACATCATCCCACAAAAGATGATCGAATTCTTTCTTATTTTGTTTTTTTAAACTTTTTAAAAATTTAAGTATAGTTTGTATATAATTATATTGGTTATATTAGTTTCATGTGTACAATATAGTGATCAGGAGACACACAAAACAAAAAGATCTGACATTACATCAAAAGCATAAGGAGTGGATGGGGGAATAAAAATGTAATGTTTTCAGAATGTGATTGAGCTTTAATGCCTAGCAGCTTAGAATAGATGCTATAGATATGATGAATATATATGAACCTCATGATTAATCATAAACTAAAACCATACAAAAATTTGTTTTTTAAATAAAGTTTTTAAGTAGGGAATAAGTTCAGATGGTTCAGAAATGAAAATAAGTAGTAATGAATACACTATAAAGTCTCCTTGTGCCCAGTTTTCTCACTTTTATTAGGTTCTTGCATATCCTTCCACAGATAATTTAAGCATTTATTAGTTTGTATGTGTATTCTTTCATTTTTTAAAAAAAATATAGAATATTATAAGCAATGTTCTGTACTCAGCTTTTTACAAATATCAATATATCTTGGCGATCACCACATATCTGTGCATGGAGATCGTTGTTGTCTTTCTTTTTCTTTCCCTCCCTCCCTTTCTCCCTCTTGCCCTCTTTCCTTCTTTCTTCCTCCTCCCCCCTCTTTCTCTTCCTCCTCTTTCTCCTTTTCTTTCTCTTCCTCCTCCTCATCTTCCTATTTCTCCTCTTCCTCTTCTTCTCTTTCTCCCCTTTCCCTTCCCCCTCCTTTATGGTGTTCCAATGTATGTACCATAAGTTACTTCACCCATCTCCTATTGATGGGCATTTGAGTTGTTTCCAGTATATTACTATCATAAGCAGTGTCACACTGAATAACTCCTGTTTCTGTGTCTTTTCACACATCATAGCATGCTAAATTCCCAGAAGATAAATTCCTGGATATATGATATGTGGGTTGAGAATTGCCAATTGCTCCCTCCTCCATTAAGTATTTGAGTAAGTATTTGAGAATGACTGTTTTCAAACATCCTTGCCAATTGGTATGTCTATTCAGATCCTTTGCCCATTTTTCTAGTAGGTTCTTGGTTTTTCACTTGTTTATTACTAGGAACTTTTTAGGTATTAGAGAGATTAGCCCCTTGCCTATAATTTGCATACATAAAAGAAAATTCCACTGGTGGTAGTTGCCTTTTGACTTTGCTTGTAGTATAGTGCCACAACAAAGTTTCATTTCTGTGTGTTTATATTTGGTGACCATGACTTTTATGTCTTCTGGGTTTTTAGGCATGACTCCAAAGCCCTTTTCCACACCAGGGTAAATAAGGAATTTTCTCATATTTTTCTCCCATCATTTATTTTTACACATTTGGAATTTATTTTGACATATGCTATACAATATAGAACCAACTTTTTTCTTCAGCTGCTGTCCAGTTGTCCTTACATTACTAGTTGGATATATATTCTCCTTCTACCTCTACCCACTGCTATGAGATGCCAGTGTTACTGAATACTGAAATCTCTCTTGTATTTGGATTGATTTTTGGACTTTGTACTCTGGTCTATTTGTTTGTCTTTATAGTCACATTCCAGCACCAGTGCTTCATTATTTTAACCATTAAGGCTTTATACTACAGGCCTGATGCATGAAATTTGTGCAAAAATAGGCCTTCCTTCCCCTGACTGCTGGCACCGGCTTCCCTCTGGCACCTTGGACCCAAGCTTCCCTCCAGCTGCTGACAGGCACCTGAAACCTGGGCTTCCCTCTGGCCTCTAGCAGGCACCCGGGGCCTGGGCTTCCCTCGCAGCCCCAGCATCATCCGGAAGGTTGTCCAGAAGTATATCCAGAAGGATGTCCAGTCTGATTAGCATATTATGCTTTTATTATTATAGAATATATTCCCTGGTGGGGCTGCTTATTTTGTTAATTTTCTTTTTAAGGGTTATTTTCCTTCCCTTGATAGTATTATGTATTTCTTTTCTAATATACTTAAGGATAAGCTTATATAATTCGCAATCTAAACGCAATGTTTTCATTAGGAGAGTATTATAAATTATCTTAAGAAAATATGTGTCTATGAGTATGGTTTCCTATCCATGAACATGGTATGTCTTCCAGTTTGTTCAGGTCTCCTTTGTGTCTTTTCAAAGGGTTTTACATTTTCTTCTTAAAGGATCTACACATTTCTTATTTAGTCAATTCCTTAATATTTTATTTCATGTGTGCCATATTAAATGGGATGTTTTCTTGGAGTAGGCTTCTGAGTTGTTGAAGGTTTGTACATAAGGAAACTATGGATATCTGCAAGTTAATTTCATGTCTTTCTGAGTATCTGAGTTGTCTTCTGGTTTATAATAATTTTTTATTTGATTTTTTGGAGGGTCTTTCCAATATATAACCAGCTTGTCTTTTAATAGTCCTAGTTTTATCTAGTCCTTTGTAATTTTTATACTTTAGGCTTTCCCTGGTTCCCCCTCATATGATGTGAAATGACAGTGGTGATGGTGAGCATTCTTGTCTTGGTCCTGATTTTGTTGGCTTCTAGCCTAGTGTTGCCCTATTAAATATGATCCTAGCTTTGGGGTTGAGATGATTATATTTTATCATGTCAAAGGAGTATACATCTATTTTTTGTTTGATTGATTTTTATTGTTGTAAAGAATGGTTGTTGAATTTTGCTCAATATTTTTTCAGTGTCTATGAGATGATTACATGACTTTACTCTTGAGCTCTGTTTATAGGATAAACTAGTTTGATGGATTGACTAATATTGGGCAATATTTATGTATATATTGATTTCAGAGAGGAATAGAAAGGGAGAGAGAGAAACATTGATGATGAGAGAGAGTCATTAATCAGCTGCCTCCTGCACACCCCTACTGGGTATCTAGCCCACAACCTGAGCATATTCCCTGACCAGGAATCAAACTGTGACCTCCTGGTCATAGGTCAACACTGAACCACCGAGACAGTCCGGCCAGGCAATATTGGGCAATCTTTGTATTCCTTGCTTAAACTCCAATTGGTCATGATGTAATATTCTTTTATTATGTTTCTTGACTGTGTGTGCTATTTTTTTTTGGCATTGATATTATAAAATGAGATTGGTCTTGCGTTTTATTTTATGTATAATAGTTATGAGATTTCACACTTATTTTTAAAAGTTTACCTTAACTCTTCTAAATAATTTTGTGTTGTGGACAAGATTTTAGGAAGCCTGTTTGGCTTAAAAGGAACACATAGTTTCAAGGATTGCTTAAGGTATGTTCATATATGTGGGTACAAATTTAAACTGTTAATGAAAATAAGGTTTGTCTCCTTGGGGAGACAAAGTATGGAAAATAATTTAACATTTTATTTATATTAATAAAAATTAAGTATAATTATTAATTAACTAGTTAAACTAATTAGTTAGGTTAATATGTAATAGATTGGTTTCATGTCTATTAGCTCATTTTAATTCTCTAAACAGTCCTGTGAGGAATTGCTTTTACCTCATAGAAAACTGACTTTGAAATACATTGATCGATTGCTTTCTGCATTTGCCCCAGTTGGGGCTGAGGATTACACCTGCAACCCAGGTAGGTGCCCTTGACCAGCAATCAAACGCATGACCCTTGGGTGTGCAGGATAGTGCTCTAATCACTGAGCAACACTGGCCAGGGCTGAATTGCTTTTTAATAAATTTGAGTTCTTATAAATAATAGAAGTAAGAACACCATTTCCTAAAGCAGTGGCCTCAAAGTCTGGTTTCTAGACCAGCAGCATCTGCATTCCTCGAGAATTTGTCAGAAATGCAGAATATCAAGCTGCACCCACATCTCCTGAGAGAGAAACTTTGGGGAGGAGGCCCAGCGCTGCTTCAGTAAGGCCTCCAGGTGATCTCAGGTACAGACACTAAATTTTGAGAAGCCCTTCCTTCAAAACTGTATGCTGTTCTTCTCTCCTTCAGTCTGAATGTTAGGAGTTGTTAACTTGTTGACTCTATGTATAAGGGCAACTGTTCTTTATTTCCTCCATTTACTCTCCAGAAATGAAGGCTAATTGTTTGCTTAACTCCTTAGAGCTTGTTCACAGAAGGGAGTGTTTGCTGAGCTTAGCTCCCTGTGAAACTTGTTAAAATTAAACACTCTGGTGAAGTGTCAATAGAGCATCCTTGACTCACAGCCTCTGTCTATGCAGAGGTCTTAAGCAAACCAATTAGACTTCATTTTAGGCGTGTGAGCAGTTCACAAAGTAGCATATTGTTTACATGTGTCCTCTGTGCATGATGCATCTTCCTGGGACTGACTAGGTGGTGGAGGCAGGCCTGAGGGCAGGCACCCAGCAGCCTCTGCAGAAACCCTCAGATAGGCATGTGAGGCCTTTGTTCTGTTTCCTTGAATGAGCGAATGCCAGGAGGAAGGTGAAACCATGGTGGGCTGACCACTTGACCTCATCTTCGCACAATGCCACCGAACTGAGGAAATCATGATAATCTACTTCACCTAAAAGGCTCCGGCCAGTTAATGCCTTCCATGCAATTGCCAGTTGCGTGCTCTTCCCTTCTGGGTGCAGAATTCATTTCACTAGCATCACTGATATTTAAAAGGCAGGCTGCTTGCCAAGTAATTGGGTCAAGTCATTATAGAGGCAACTTGGCTGTGAGCTAGAGCAGTGCTGATGTGGCTTCCAATAGCATGCCCCTCGTCCCGCATGGGTTGTCACCTCAGACTAATTCGATCTGAATGGAGTCCTTTTGGGGCCCTGAGGATGCTGTGGTTTACCCGCGACCACGTAGTTTGCTGAAACTAGCTCTTAAAGTATCTTCACGTATCTTGTCAACTACTAGGAGCTTCCAGATTGATATACTTCTGTGCTTAGTAGAAATTTCCCTGGTGTGTGTGTGTGTGTGTGTGTGTGTGTGTGTGTGTGTATGCGAATTGATGTGCTAAATAAAACATTTCCTAGAGACTGCAAGATGTGCACCTCTGTGTGAGCTGACTATTAAGTAAACCACTCCGCCCCTCAGCCCCCACCCCAGGTAAGAAATGACCTTACCCACAGTCCATGTCTCCACTAACAAGAGACCTTGAGGTCCGGAGACTGGGATGGCTGCACATTCACGCATCTGTGCGTTGGCTGGTTCTAACATTTGTGGGACCTGTGGCAAGGGTATTAATGGAGGCTCACATATCCTAAATAAGTTATATAGAACCAAGCAAACACACTGTGAGACTGTAACCTTCACAGTGACATGGGATGTGACACCGTGGAGAGGGCACCCCTTCTCTTTCCAATCTTAGCTTCATTCTTCTCCACCAAGGGTCTTGCTTGCTTGCAGACACCGAGCCCTCTCGTCCGAACTCTGATCATAATCCCCCTCCTCACTGCAAACTTTCTTAGACCTAAAAAGCCCTCCCTGGCAGCCTCAGCCACCTTGAAAGGAGAGATCTGGAGAAAAGACCCAGATAGGCTCTGGAAGTTGGCTCAAGGCCAGTTTGGCAGCACATTCTGATTCCAGGGACTGAGGACCTTGCCAAGAAAGGGGAAGCCAGCGTCTTGCAGGCACTTCTTTAAGCCCCCAGAGACCCCACCCCATGATAGGTACAGCCAGACGAGGCTGTATAAGGATAGTACTGACCTTGTGAAATGTTAGTTGCGTTTCATTTATCCGGGGCCTCAGTCAAAGGGGAGGCCTTAAGCATAGGCTGATGTACTTTTACATCTCCCCACACTGACATTTACTTTCCTAATGATCACAAACTGAACCATCTGCGTGAGCTTCATATGATACTTATATGTTCCATCTTACACACTCATACAGACACTCCTTGCAGGCATATCCACATTCTCTTACACATAAGCTCGGAAATTGTCACCATCATTGGCCTGTCCTACTGTGGCATCCATATACCTGTCATAAGTCTTTACACACATAGGTGTATTTACACGGACACGTGTACCTACCTGCCTTGCGCGTGCACGTGCGCACACACACACAAACATTTGCTCGCACGCATGCCTCCAAACCTAGCCTTCTTTCTGCTCATACTTCTTTAGTGCGTAGTTGCACTTGCTTCATCTGGGATGTTTTTCCTGTCAGCAGTCATCATCATTGGCGTTATCAAGGATCAGGTTGAATCTAGCAGCTAAAATGAGTCTTTAGGGTCTTAGATGCAGTTATTTGATTAAGTGGATACGGATCACATTGCATTTACTGATGACTGTGCAGTGACCTGGACACAAGCCCCCACATATCTGCCATGTTCTGTAGGTGACGCCTGTCCCCCAGAGTGCTTGGCCATGACTCTCTTTTCTGGATGTTTTAGGAGAAGCATTCAGGATTCCTCCTAGCATCCCATGTCATAGTCCCCTTGACACAAAGAAGCTCATGCCGAGAAGACTGAGTGACCGTGACCTCAGCTCCCAGGAGCCAGTGATTCAGCCCTGACTGCCTTATTCTGGGTCAGCACCCACTGCAAGGCCGATACAGTTATCTTCCTCCTTTATTCACTCCCACGGCAGTACTGTCCCCATTCAAATTCATCATTTCTCTTAGTAATCTGCCTATGGCCTTTATAGCATGGCTGGATGCCATGGTGCATTTGTCAATAATGAGAAGTTGGGCCTTTTAAATAGTTTTATCAACTTCACTGTTTATATCGAGTCTAGAAATTGAAGTTTCATTTAATGGAATCGGTCATTTATATTGGGAATGAAAGGTGCTTGCACCAAGAGGTAAATTTGCAGCAATTCCTGTAGACGTTGTGGGTAAAACAGTACCACCATGACCTCTAATATAATGTATTAAAACTTTATAGAGATATGCAGGTGAATAGGATTCCTAGCTGGCAGGCCCCTGACAGCAAGTTGGCCACCTGTCGATTCCGTGAGGAATGGGGCTCCCTCCTCCCTCCTGTCAGGGTCTGGGGTGCAGGTGAATGGGGTTCCTGACTGGCAGGCCACTGACAGCAAGCTATCCAACAGCAGATTCTGTGAGGAATGGGGCTGCCTCCTCCCTACTGTCTGGGTCTGGTTTGAAGGCCGGCCACGCCCCCTGTTGGGCCAGACCCCAGAGTTCTACCACACTGTGACCTCCACCTCAGCAACCCAGGACTGACTGCTGCTGGGTGTTCCTGTCACTCCAAGGGTGGATTCTTCCCTCAGGCTTCGCTGGAAACAGCTTCAGGAGATCACAGACCTTGGCAAGGCAACCCAGGACTCAGTACTTCCACACTCTGAGGGCGGGTTCCTGCCTGAAACCTCGCCCTGAGGGTGGGTTCCTGCCTGAAACCTTGCCCTCCAGGAAACAGCTGGGGGAGGGCACAGCTGTTTCCAAGACGACCCCTGCAGAACTGACTTCCTTCCGGTTGGTCAAGCTCTGGATGTGACGTTACACCCAGGGTTTTTGTATAAATAAACTATTCGCACTGTTGTCCCTCCTCTTTTTTTCTTCTGCTCTCCAGATCGGTACCAAGATTCCAGCCTAAAAGACCCAGCACATATAGTGGGTAGTGTAATCATGTCATAACTCAATATGAAAAGGGATTTGTTGTAACTTATGTTTGGATTTAATTAATGAAGTATGGGGCAATTTCTGAATACAGTTTTAGCCACTCTTCATAAAATAATGATCCCATTACAAGAAGAACAGAAAGAAACTGGGATGACCTGCCTAGGGTAATATGAAAGGAAGAGTGAAAATGGAAGCAAGCCCAGAACTCATCAAGATAGGGATATGATGGGGGCACATGCAGAAAACATAGATGTGTCAGAGTAGAAAGCTGTGACCTTCACATTCTAAAGTGCTATTTTGGATTTGCATCCTGGGATGAACTCTTTTGAGATTCCACTAGGTTTTCACATCACCATTGGCCTTGAATGTGGCAAAATAGTTTGAGGAAGGCTTTGTGTGGGACTACATTGATACCACTGTGAGCCACACATCATTTCCAAGCATTGGGATATTACAAGAGGTCAGAATGAATGATAGAGACAAATATTCATATCATCATGCTCAGCGAAAAAAAAACAGGTTATAAAATTAAGATGACTATAATACTAAGTCTCATACTCACACATACATGGAGGTGTTCACAAAAATACCTGGAAAACATACCAAAATATTAATAGTTTAAAATTTCTGAGTCATGACACTATATTTTTCATTCTCTTACTTCCCTTCAAAGTGTTTATGTTGCTTATGCATTAGTTTATTAAAATAAGAATACATAAAAACAACACTGCATTTGTGTATACAAATTCCTAGAGGT
>NW_005873560.1:0-22645 GCF_000147115.1 Myotis lucifugus | reverse complement strand
CGGGCATGTGCCTTTACCGGAGTCGAACCCAGGATCCTTCAGTTCACAAGCTGACGCTCTATCCACTGAGCCAAACTGGCTAAGGCAGAACCTTCCTTACTTTGGTTCTGTGCCCAGTGGCAGGGGCTGCCTCAGGCACATCACCCTTCACTCCCTCTGGTGGGAGGCCTTGAACTTGTAGTTGATTCCCCCAACTCACCTCGGTTCAGACACGGATTTGTTAGGCAAACAGACAGGGGGAGGGCAAACATAGGTTGACAGTTGTTCCTATGAAAATTAATACAATTGCCCGGCCGGTGTGGCTCAGTGGTTGAGAGTCAGCTCATGAACCAGGAGGTCATGGGTTCGATTCCCGCTCAGGGCACATGCCCGGGTTTTGGGCTCCATCCCCAGTGTGGGGCGTGCAGGAGGCAGGCCATCAATGATTCTCTCTCATCGTTGATGTTTCTCTCTTTCTCTCCCTCTCCCTTAAAAGAAAAAGAAAAAAGAAGACAATAATTAAATTACTAAATAATCACACAAGAATAAACGCTGTGTGACCTGCTCACAGCCATAGGCCTACTCTGGCCCCACCCTGTATAAACCAAAGCCTGACTGTGGCCACCGGTGGGTGTCAGGACAATGAACACATGATCGTTTAAATTTTTGGTACTTTCCATGTTTTCTACGACAACATGCTTTATTCTTAGAATTGAAGAGCATTATTTCATCCATCATGCATGCACATCACTACGTTTTGAAGACCAAACCTGAACGGGACTTGTGCAGATAATAAATATAAATACTTGGTCCCTCCCAAAATGACAGAAGAGACAAGCGATCTGGGGTGAGGACGCAGGCTCCCACTGTGCTGTGTGTGTGGGAGCGTGTGCGTGTCGATGAATGCGCATGCGTGTGTCTGTCTACAGCCAAGCAGAGACTCACCTGCGTTCACAGGCACACTGAGGACGATCCCGAGAGACATCAGAGTCGGGTAGGTGACAGCAATTCCAAAATTTAACACGACATTGAACGCTGAAACGGGAGAGTAAGAAGCGGTTATTCGTGACCGGCCCTGGCCAGCCTCCGTGGGGTCCGTCTGACCCCAGCTCCACGGATCACTGCCCTCGGCTCTGACCCCGTGAACTCGGGGCGGGGGGGCGGGGGGGGGGGGTCTGGGATGTGGGGATTAAGAACGACTTTCCTGATGGCTCAGCTCCCCTCCTTCCCTGAAGAAGGAAGAGAAATGTAGTAAAGGTGACCAGTGAGAAGGCGCCGGAAAAGAGGACAGGCCTCCTCACCCTTTGTTCCCCGTCTGGGTGGCAGGGACGCGGGGCTGACTGTGTGAGCAAGGGTCCTGGGGTCTGCATTTTTATTTCTTATTTTTAAACATATTTATATTGGTTTCAGAGAGGGAGGGAGAGGGAGAGAAACGTCAATGATGCGAATCATGGATCAGCTGCCTCCTGCACGCCCCACACTGGGGATCAAGCCCACATCTGGGCCACGTGCCCTGACCGGGAATCAAACCGTGACCTCCTGGTTCCTAGGTCGGCCATCTGAGCCACGCTGGCCGGGCTGGGGTCTGCATTTTCAGACTGAAATGAAGAGGCACCTCCTGGTTGCATTTCTGCCTCGCACCAGACCAGCCTTTTATCAAGTAACGATGACAATGACATTCATGATGATAAGAGGTGATCATATTTATTGAACTCTGACACTTATCGGTGTTCAATAAACGTTACCAGCGTCCAGCCGGCGTGGCTCAGTGGTTCAGCGTCAACCTACGAACCAGGAGGTCACAGTTCAATTCCCGGTCAGGGCACATGCCCGGGTTGTGGGCTCGATCCCCAGTGTGGGGCGTGCAGGAGGCAGCCGATCCATGATGCTCTCTCATCATCGATGTTTCTCTCTCTCCCCTCTCCCTTCCTCTCTGAAATCAATACAAATATATTTTTAAAAAATAAAAAGGAAAGCAGGGAGTTGAATGTGGGTGTTTGTTATATACAGGCAGTGTTTTCCCCAGTGACTGCGGGCGGGGATCGCGGGCGGGGACCGGGCCCGTGCGCTACTCACTCAGCAGGAGGACGGAGAATCCGCACAGGTGCCCCCAGGGGATGTTGGAGAAAGGGCTCCAGTACTCGATGCGGGTGAAGTACAGGACGACGGGGACGCAGGAGATGAAGAGGACGTTAAACACGCCCAGGACGGACAGGAATAAGGCGGCTTCTCCGAACTTCGCGCTGCCCAGGAGCAGCTTGAAGAGAACCTGCGGGGAAGCGGAGAGGCTGCAGACCCCGCTGGCCCAGCTGGGCTCCGGGGAGGCCCTTGAGCTGGGGCTGGACCGCAGGACGGAGCCACCTGACAGCGGGTCCCACCACCAGGCCTGCAGGGAAGGGCGGTCAGACCGGCGCTCACCGCCCAGATCACAAATCCAGTGACATCGAAAATCCAGTGACATCACAAATCCAGTGACATCACAAATCCAGTGACATCACAAATCCAGTGACATCACAGTGGAGTTCCTCTCCAGCTGCTTGGAGAGGGAGCCCCTCACGAATCGTGGCTTCACACTTGTCCGCGTTGCATTCACAACACTGCACCCCAGCTTCAGGGTGAAGACGAGGCAGCCACACGAGTGAGAAGCATCAGCCAGGATCACACACACCTCTTGGGGACCCTAGGAATCCATCTCTGGCCAGGCCGGCGGGGCTCAGTAGGTGAGCATTGACCTAGGAACCAGGAGTCACGGTTCGATTCCTGGTCAGGGCATATGCCTGGGTTGCAGGCTCCATCCCAGTGGGTGGCGTGCAGGAGGCAGCCGATCCATGATTCTCTCTCATCATGGATGTTTCTCTCTCTCCTTCTCCCTTCCTCTCTGAAATCAATAAAAATATATTTTAAAAAATTTAAATGACAAAGCCGCACCCTGTCCGATCTGGTGGGAAATTATCTCACCAAACACTGAGCCGGCCATTGAGGGTCCCTGACCTTCCCCATTCTTCGCTGAACGATGACATCACCAGTGTCACCCTGAAGACCCATGGCCCCACCCACTTTACCCCAAATGCTACAAAGGTTTGGCCACCAATGGGAGGGTCTGGGGAGCTGGAGCCAAGGCTGCCCGGAGCTCAGGCACCGGGGACAGAGGTCCTAAGGCCCAGGCACCATCGAGGTCCCCGCGTCCAGCCAGGCGGCCACGCCGAGGCCCGGGTCCTCACGGCGGGAGGCTCCCGAGCACCCGCCTTACCTTGTAGAGCGCAGACATGGACGCGGAGCCCACCACCAGCGCGATGCCGATGACCGAGTGGCTGTGGAAGCCGTCGGCGTAGGTCATCATCACGATCCCGGCGATGGCGAGGATGGCGGCCACGATCTGCAGGGGAGGAAGGCGGAGGTCAGGGCGGGCACGGACCCAGGGACCCTGCGCGCCAAAGAGGCCGAATGTTCCCGAGAGCTCGCGAGCTGAGGGGAATGGGCCTCCTTTTCAATCCTTTAAAAAATTCAGAGAGGAAGAGGGAGAGAGAAACATCAAAGATGAGAGAGAACCACCAATCGGCTGCCTCCCGCACGCCCCGCATTGGGGATCGAGCCTGCAAACTGGGCATGTGCCCTGACCGGGCATGGGACCCAGGGCCCTGCAGTCCACAGGCCGACGCTCTATCCACTGAGCCACACCAGCCAGGGCTCGCTCCTTCTTTGAGCAACAAGCCAAGGCTGCCTCCTCTAAATCTTTGCTCCTGGGTAGATGGGACAGCACCTGGCGGTGACCACCCCGCTCCTTCCCAGCCCTCTGACGGCACCTCATATGGTCTCGCTTCTCTGCATCCCGACAGCCGGGCCTGTGAGGTCCGCAGATCAGGGCCCGTGTCACACGCCCGCTGCAGGGTGCTCCGATGGGGCGTGTGTCTCTGCCTGCAAGGCCACAGACGGGGCACTAGCCCGAGAGGTGCCGACTCTCTTCTCAGCTGCTGCAGGGCCCTCCCTCATGGCTCCCTCCACCCTGTTCTGGCGGGCACAGGCCGCAGGTGGGAGGGGAGGGCCAGGGAGATGCTCACACGCCCGTCGTGCAAAGGAAAGCATCGGAGTGCACGGGGGATGGTGACTTTGGGACAGCTCCCCAGGGAGAAGTGTGCCAGCTCCAAGGACAAGTCCAAGTTCTTTTAAAAAATATATATTTGTATTGATTTCAGACAGGAAGACAGAGGAAGAGAGAGAGAGAAACATCCATGATGAGAGAGAATCATCCATCGGCTGCCTCCTGCAGCCCCACACTGAGGATGGAACCCGAAACCTGGGCATGTGCCCTGACCAGGAATCGAACCGTGACCTCCTAGTTCATAGGTCGATGCCCAACCACTGAGCCACACCATCTGGGCGGGAAGTCCAAGTTCTGATCTGAGGGGTCACGGAGCCCCAGCAGAGTCGCTGGGGGGGGGTGGGGTGTGGGCATGGGGAGCGCAGGACCAACGTGTGCAATGCAAGTTTCAACCCTGGGTTTACGGAGTGTTTTCTCGCTCTACGGGTCATTCAAAGCTGACCTCTGCTCTCTCTCACACTCACCCGGCTCACATGTAGGGAGCCGTCCTGGCATAAGTGTCTCCTATGCATTTTCTCATTTAACCCTCAACGTTGAGAGGTATTTTCACACATTTCATTTATAGACATGAAAACGGGTTCAGAGAGGTGAAGGAAGTTGCCCCGAGTCACACAGCAGGTGCGTGGCAGAGCAGGGAGGCAGCGTGCGGGCCGGTCAGCCTGCAAAGTCAGTGTCTATATTTACACAAACAGGAAAGTATGACTCACATAGCGAGCCACCGCCGACTGCATTTTGCGATTTGACTCCAAGCGTCCTTGGCGGTTTAGATGTCGAGTTGCTAGTGAAGGTGACACAGTTTAGGCTCAGGCAGTGCCTGCGTGGCAGACGTATTCCAGTGTGTTCCTCCCGCCACAGTCTCACCAGACGACACATCGGCACCTAACACAGAGGCTCCCGAGAGGGGCGGGGACCCTCCGCAGAGACACGCCCCCGTCTGTCTGCCCACCTCTCGGGATTAGTCGTTTTAGCCACTTCACACATCACGTATGTATTGCATGTTCAAACACCACGTGTACCGCGTACAACTCTTCGTTAAGAGAAAGAGGCAGCGAGTTAACAGCGATTTTCCCAACAAGAGAACAGGAACTGACAAAAGAGCAGGCAGCCGGCTGGTGTGGCTCAGTGGTTGAGCGTCGACCTAGGAACCTGGAGGTCACGGTTCGATTCCCGGTCAGGGCACATGCCTGGGTTGTGGGCTCGATCCCCAGTGTGGGCCGTGCAGGAGGCAGCCGATCCATGATTCTCTCTCATCATGGATGCTTCTCTCTCTCTCTCTCTCCTCTCCCTTCCTCTCTGAAATCAATAAAAATATATTTTTTTTTAAAAAAAGAAAGAGAAAAGCCCACAGCCTCAGCTGGGCCTCTCGCTCCTTCGTTAGCCTCTCCTGGTTGGAAAGCGCGGGCAGTGGGTGCAGCCGGACGCCCCCACTCCCGCCTCCCCTGAGCCGCGGGCTGGGCTGGCTCCCCCAGTCCCTTCCCCCCTCCAGCGCCTGGCCACAGCCCGTGGGCCTCGCGCTAGGAGGGGCCGGAGGTCGTGCCCCGGAGCCCCCACGCTCTCCCGCTGTGGCCGCTCCCTCTGCCCCAAACTGCCTCCTGAAACGGGGGAGGCCTCTGCCACCGCCAACCGCCAACCGGAGAAGCGGGGGACCCCTCGGGCCCTCTCACCGACACAGAGACCCACCCCCTGAGTTCCACGGGCCAGGCCTGCCTCACCTTCTCCCCAGAACGGTTCTAGAAGGTGAGCGTGAACGGCTAGTGTGGAACGAGGTGGCTGAGGCTCAGAGACGGGAAGTGACCGGCTCCAGGCTCGACAGCTCGCAGGGGAACCGAGACGCAAGCCTGACGCTGGGCTGGAGTCCCCGCTGCGTTAGGGTCCCTGAGTCTGAACAGCCGGGAAGAGCACACGGAAGCATCACGGGTGACACCGGCCATCCTCCCAGGTCACCCCTGAGGCCGTAAGAGGCCGCACGTCCCAGACACGTTGGCTTCCTTCCGGTCTGACCTGCGCCTGTTGGTTCTAGCCTGGTCACGTGACCTGCACCTGTTCCTCCTGCTCTAGTCATGTGACCTGCACCTGTTCCTTTTGGTCTGGTCATGTGATCTGCACCTGTTCCTTCTGGTCTGGTCATGTGATCTGCACCTGTTCCTTCTGGTCTGGACATGTGACCTGCACCTGTTCCTTCTGGTCTGGTCATGTGACCTGCACCTGTTCCTCCTGGTCTGGTCATGTGACCTGCACCTGTTCCTTCTGGTCATGTGATCTGCACCTGCTTTTTCTGGGACTGCAGCCCTTGTGACCTGCACCTGTTCCTTCTGGTCTGGTCATGTGACCTGCACCTGTTCCTTCTGGTCTGGTCATGTGACCTGCACCTGTTCCTTCTGGTCTGGTCATGTGATCTGCACCTGTTCCTTCTGGCACCGCAGCCCTTGTGACCTGAGTAACTGTCTTAACAACACGAGTCCTCTCTGCCAACTACTCCCAGACCGTTATGTCTGGGAGACTCAAGCTTGTTCCTCAGCCCTCCAGCAGGGGGCAGTGTCAGCTCCCTTCAGTCCCTGGAAATGACCCCAGGGGAAGGTTCTGGGAGAACCTGTGCAGCAGGCAGGCCTGGTTCTGGGTGCGAATCCCCACCGGTTTATCCAGGGGACCCTGCCTGTCTCCCGGGCCAGCTGCTGGGCCTCCCGGATCTCGCCAGCTCCCTGAGCTCCCAAAAACGAGACGAGGGAAACCCAGCACCACTCAGAGCAGGAGCTGTCAGGCGGCCGGCACAGCCTTCTCCCAGGAGGGGTGATGGTTAGAGACCGAAAGTCCATCACCGATGCCGCCTCCTTGCTCCTTGGTTCAGCCGGGTCTGGTGCCGAGGCTGCAGCACAGCCCACACTGGCCCCATGGCCAAGACAGCCAGGCGAGACCAGCTCTAGGATGCGAGGGAAACTCCCCCCTTTTTTTTAGAGAGAGAATAGGAGGGAGGAGAAGAGACAGAGAGAGAGAGAGAGAAACATCGATGTGCGAGAGACACATGATTGGTTGTCAATTCCCAGACCGGGCTGGGAATTGAGCCGGCAACCGAGGTCCATGCCCTTGACCAGAATCGAGCCTGGGACCCTTCAGTCCACAGGCCGACGCTCTATCCACTGAGCCACACCGGCAAGGGCCACACGCCCTCCCCAGGCCGGGTCCCCGACGGGCACGCGCTTCAGGGAACGCTTGTGGAGAAGCCTGAAATGGAAGGTGCTTTCATGGGCGCTTGTCGAGTATGGTTTGCAAGCAAGAAGGTCTGCAAGGCACACGGAGAACAGGGGCCCCGTGCCGGGGTCCTCGCCGCCGCCAGATCGGCAGGAGGGCGGCCAGCAGCTCGGGCTCGGGGGCCAGCGCACGGAGCGAACGAGCAAGCCGATGGGCGGGCGGTGGTCGGCATGAGCGCGGGAGGGAGGCGGGCAGCCAGGACTTACCCTCACGCCCATGAACCTGTCCCTGAGAACGATCCACGAGAGCAAGAACACAAACGCCTTGTTGCAGCAGAAGAGCACGGAGGCGTCCGTGGTGTTTATTTTCTTTATTGCGTGTAAGTACAGGTAGTTTGTGAGTGTCCACAGGACACCAAACGGGGCTGCCTTGGTGAAAAACACCTTCAAAGTCAAGCCATTGCCTCCAAAAAACCGACAGCATTCCCTAAAACAGGAGAGAAGGCAGTGTTATTACCGTCGCACGTTCTCCTACGCCCGTCTCTCTCTTTCGTTGTTTTGTTTTTTATCGATTTCAGAGAGGAAGGGAGAGGGGACAGAGAGAAACATCCGTGGTGAGAGAGAATCATGGATCGGCTGCCTCCTGCACGCCCCCCCCTGGGGAGCGAGCCTGCAACCCGGGCATGTGCCCTGACCGGGAATCGAACCACAACCTGCTGGTTCATAGATTGATTGTCAACCACTGAGCCACAGGGGCCAGGGCCACCCTGTCTTTTTTTTTAAAAAAGCACTTATAGGAAGGGTGGGAGCTTTTTATTTATCATTACTAGAGGCCCAGTGCACGAATTTGTGCACAGGTGGAGTCCCTCGGCTTGGCTGGCAATCGAGGCCTATGGGGGGGCTGGCTGGCAGGGGGGCAGCGGCCGCGGGAGGTTGGCTGTGGGAATGCACTGACCACCAGAGGGCAGCTCCTGTGTTGAGTGTCTGCCCCCTGGTGGTCAGTGTGCATCATAGCGACCGGTCGACGGGTTGTTCTGGTTGTTTGGTCCTAACGGTCACTTAGGCTTTTACAGATATAATTTATGGATGTGCAGTGAAGAGAACATCACGCAATGATCTGATGTCGTGTTATTCCCTCTGTGCACGTCAGGTTGGCCCCTGATGCTTCAACAGAAGGTGGTGCAAGGATCGTGCCAATAATGTCAACCTCTTTTAACTAAGAGGTTGACCCTTCTTACGGGAACACAGTGCAAAGTAGGATTTCCAAGTTCCTTCTGACTCACTGTTACAAAAAAATGACTCATGTTGGGACAGGAGCCATCCAAAGCCAACCGGAAACTTACGCCCCCTCCAAGAACCTGCCTTTGATTCCTGCAAAGTTTGATGGATGTAGACATGGGGGGAAAGGGCGTGCAGACATGGCTGGGTACTGGCAGCCCAAGTGGCTGATGGGAAGTGGGGAGGGGCGTGGGGATCCATCCTGGAGGTGAGATTCCTGGGCCCAGTAGAGCTCTGGTGGCCCTTTGAGGGATTACAGCTCCGCTGAGCAGATTTTAGTTCTAAGGAGAGGAAGGTAATTGTCCCCAGGCTAGTGAGCCTGGTGCTGACGGGAGACGCAAAACTGTGCCCTCACCCGCGTCAGCTGCCTTGCCCACATAGACCTTGATTGCAAGGGAACCCGAGAGAGAGAAAGACCATCAGTCCACCTGCCAGAGACCTCTTCTTGGGCACAAGGAAGGGAGCACAAGAGGTGTCCTCTTGACTGATCTCCACTTAACTGATATGACAGCCTAACGCTCCTCATTCCTGGGCAGATGGAAGGCCCCAGCCACTGGTTCCTACCAACCGAGGCACGTGCTGGCCAAGATTGATTGATTGATTGAAATATATTTTTATTGATTGCAGAGAGGAAGGGAGAGAGAGAGATAGAAGCATCAATGAGAGAGAATCATGGATCGGCTGCCTCCTGCACGCCCCTCACTGGAGATGGAGCCTGCAACCCGGGCATGTGCCCTGACCGGGAACCGAACCGTGACCTCCTGGTTCCTAGGTCGACGCTCAATCCCTGAGCCACGCCGGCCGGGCCAGCAACTCCTCTTTCACCAGCAACATCCTGTGGGTGTGGGTTTGATCCCATCAGCAAAGCCACCAAACACAAAGCCCCGTGACCACGGGCACACCTGCTCCAAATACGAACTGTAACCCAAAACTGTGACAACCTGGAAATGTCAACGGCCCACTGTTGACCCAAGACCAAACCCAGTAGGCAAACAGCCGTTCGCCTGGAAACTAACTCATCAGCTCTACTGAACCAACTAATGTCAGGACACAAACAACCCTGCTTCCCTAATGCAGACTGAGGCCCAGCCCCCACCCGGGGGCGCGAGAAGGAGAAGGTGGGGGCCGAGCCCGAGCCTTGGCAACTGCCCGGGGTCTCTCCTCCCGCTGGGGGCCACAGGCAGAACCTGCTTCTGGAACCCGTCCCTGAAGCCGCACCGTGTCCCCGGCTGACCCGCCGCAGGAAGCGGGCCGAGGGGATGGGGGTGAGGGAGGCCTCTGGCACCCTCGGGTCCCGGGTCTGCCAACCTCCAATGCCACGGGCCCTCCTGAGGGCCAGGAAGGGGAATCATGAGGAGAGGATCCGGTTGGCACTGCATTAGCCAAAAGGGTACTTCACAAAATGACTTTTGTCTTTAAGAGAAAAAGAAATTTTTCCATAAGCCTTTCCATTTTCCTTGGCTTGGCCTCATGTAAAAGAAAGGAACGTTGCCCACACTGCCCTTTTGATTGTTAACCGCGTCCCTGCGAGGGGCACCACGCCGTGTATGTTGGGGGCCACAGGAGAGGGGCAGGCACAGAAAGTGGCCGGTCAGAGCCTGTCCCTGCTCCTGGTCGACTGTGATGGAGGCGCCGGAGAGGGAGAAGCGAGGGGCTGACGTTCGGGGCTTCTTCCCCGAGTCTGTCACCTAATCATCCTCACGTGACTTGGGGTTCAGTTCTCCCCTCTCAGAAAGTGAAAAAGGCGAGGTTCTAGGATGAGAGACTTGCCCATCGTGCCCAGATCGCTGAATTCCATACCCCCCAAGCCCCAGTTCACTCCCCAGCCTGGGCCGGTTCGTCTTCACCACCCACACCCCACACCCCACACCCCAAACAAAGGACACTGGAATCCAAGACCCAAACCTCCGTCCAGCGGGCTCCCAGGGACCCTGAGCGGGGCTCACGGAGCACCGCGACCTCTTCCTTCATCCCAGATGTCATTACTGAACGGGTAGCTGAGTTACGGAGGGAGGCCTCGCTCCTTCGGTCTAAACCGGTGGAGTTTTTCTCCAAGTGAGAAAAGCTGAAGAACAGGTGAGGTTTCGCTTTCAATCCCCACAGCAGCCTCCCGCAGAACGTGTGGGCGCACCGGGCACTCGTTATAAACTCAGAGCCGGGGTCCTCTGGGCAGAAGGTTCCCGAAAGTCTCTAGACACAAGCCTGGAACCCACACCTGAACCAGCCCCCGGGGAGTTCTTGGGGACACCACGCCCCGGGAACTGCCATCCCAGTGACCAGCACGGAAGGGCCCGCCCACAGTCCTGAGAACATTCAATCACACCATCCCCACGACCTTCCCGGAGACGGGGCCTTCACAGTCTCAAGGTCAAACGCTGGCACCTGCCCTACTTACCTAGATTACCATTTCCTTCCCCAGCGTCTTCTCCCACAAGCCCTCAAAACACGGCCGTGCCATCGCTGTCAAAATGAGCTTTCAACAAGAGGGGCCTGGGTGAACCTGGCTTTGTCCTGCAGCTGTGATCTCACTAGGCAAGGAGATCGGCGTCAAAACAAACACGTCACTGAATACAGCAGCCTGACTAACAGAAAATCCCCCACCCGGGAATAAGAACAGTCCCACTCCGCCTCGATCAGAGTCCGCACAACGGAGGAGACGGCTCTGGCCGGAAGCTGTGCCCAGCATGCATCTGGCTTATAGTTTCTTGCCATATATATATATTTTATTGATTTCAGAGAGGAAGGGAGAGGGAGAGAGAGAGAGAGAGAGAGAGAGAGAGAGAGAGACAGAATCGGCTGCCTCCTACTGGGGATCGAGCCCGCAACTCGGGCATGTGCCCTTGACCGGAATCGAACCCGGGACCCTTCAGTCCACAGGCTGACGCTCTAGCCACTGAGCCAAACCAGCTAGGGCTATTGTGCTTTTTCACTGAACAATAGTTCTTGGATGTGTTTCCTTGTCATTGCATATGGTCCATCACCTCCCTATTTATCTGTCGTCTATCTACCTGTCTGTTTGTCTATCTATCTATCTATCTATCTATCTATCTATGTAATCTGCCAATGCTTTGGGTGTTTAACTTAAATTGATATGGTTTCACTGGGAAACTGTAAAATGTCACAATCACACCTTTTTGGTGATGAAGGTTATGAGAGATAAAAATTTAAAATAAAACAAAGGGCGTCAAACGCTATCTGAGGAGCACAGAAGGTTCTTGAGGCTGAAATGTCTTCAGATGATCCTGCTACGCCAGTGACTGTCAACCCATTTCCTTCCATGGCCCACATAAACCGGTCACTAAAATTCTGTGGCACACCAAAACCTGTATTATTTTTCCCCCGATCTGACCACAAATAAAAAAAGATCTACTTTTGATTCATTCACGGGCCGAAGCTCTCTGTGTCCTCTCACTGTGTGTGAGATCCCACACGTGTCAGATGCCAAAGCTCTCCGTGCGTCAGGGCTGCTGCTGGGTGTCTTGGTGAATTCTCCATGCCAGTTATAGACATGTTCATAACACATGTCAGCCCCACACCGATGTCCTGGTGTGTTTCTACATGCCAGTTATAGACATGTTCATAACACGCCTCAGCCCCACATGCCCTCACCCCCGCGGCTTCCCGGCAAGCAGTTGGTCTCTGGAACAGCTCGTTCCCTGAGCGGCTTTTTTACAGGGCTGCCTCGTCCGCTGCCTAACGCGAAGCTTTTGGTGTTTTCGCTGGGATCCCATTAAATTCAGAAATGCACATGGGGAGGCTGACACGTTGATGTTGTTGAGTCTGAGCAGAGTTGAATGTTCTCTTCACAGCGGCCCTATAAAACCCTGTTGTTTATGACGAGGGACTTAACGGGGTTTGGGTTGAGCTTGTAAACGGGCTCTTTTCTTTCATAGAATTTCTATGTGGCTGTTACTCCCACCACCCACGTGGGACTCCTGTGAGCTGGGGGCGTGGCTCCCTCCCTCCTCTCTAAGGAAGATCTACTTAGCCTCACCTGCCCCCCAAAACGGATTCTGCAAAATGCAAATGTCCTCATATCCCTCAGGCCACCCTCAGCGTCATTCTCTCTGCTCCCCACCGCGTGGAGGAAACGTCTTTACCAGGATACAAGGGCATTGTCTGAGCTTAAACACACCAGCGCTCACCCAACTTTTACAAAAATTCACCAAACCGGACGCTCAAAATGAACCATTTGAAAGACCAACACCCCAACACTAATTCATAATGAAATATTAACCAGCCTGTCCCCCTTCTTTGGTGGGTACTTAACGCCCTTCTTTCTTTTTAAAAAATATATTTGCATTGATTTCAGAGAGAAAGGGAGAGGGAGAGAGAAACATCAATGATGAGAGATTCGATAGGCTGCCTCCTGCACGCCCGCTACTGGGGATGGAGCCCGCAACCCGGGCATGTGCCCCGACCGAGAATCGAGCCATGACCTCCTGGTTCACACACCTCAATGTTCAACCCCTGAGCCATAACGGCCCGGCTTAAAGCCTTTCTTTGAAAAAATTCCCATCCTTCCCCCCAAACCCAAGAGCAACAAGCAGCAAATAATGCCACGAAATGGTTCTGACGATACGTTCCTGCGGCAAGGGAGCTGTAGCTCCCAGGGCTTTTAATTTATTTTCTTATAAATTAATAATGCATGTGTGATTGAGAGGAACTCATTAAACGCGAGCGCCATAAAGCCAGGCACTCAGACAGGAAGCGCGAGGAAGGTTCCCGACGTGCTCCTGAGCGGGGACGCTGAGTACACAAATCATTTTGTTTTTGCTCCGCTTAACGCAGGCAACAGCCAACGAGGGAAATGCAATTACAATCATTCTACTGAGAAAAGGCCCAAGAATGGGATTTGCACAGACGTCACAAAAGGCGGCTGCTTCTGGCCCATCTGACCTTTGCCTCCTGTGACCGACTCAACCAGAAGGAATGGGGTGTGGCCACCCCACCATCATGCCCTTTCCACGCCTGAGAGTGGTTACAGGGGACCCACGAATAGCTGGGTGTCTCTTGGGGTACGGTGACCTCAGCTGGAAAACACCTCTGAAATTTCCCAGGGACCCTCCTCGGCAGACCCTAACCCGCCCAGCCCCCGGCCTGCAGGGGTGCAGCGGTCGCCAACCTTTCGGACCTCGCGGATCACCAGTGGTCCCCGGGCCACCGGTTGGCGGCCGACCGCTGGTTTAGAGGACTGGCCGGCGGGTGTCTGGGCAGGTGGCCCAGCCTGCTCTGGCTCGTGCCTGGAGTAGATAAACTGTGTCTGGTGACTCTGTGAAGCATTCAGCACGGATGCTTTGTATAGAAAGAGGATTTGGCCTGATTTTGCTTTAAAAACGAGGCATCGTCATGTCCAGTGGTTGCGTTTCCCACAGGCCCTCAATTCCCGAGCGGAGGTAGGCCGATGAGGAATGTCATAACGAACAACGCAGATGCCAGAAAGTCCCTTTGCTCTGTGGCCCCCGTTAGAAATAAAATAGCTCAGCCCGGCCGGCGTGGCTCAGTGGTTGAGCATCGACCTATGAACCAGGAGGTCACAGTTCCATTCCCGGTCAAGGGCACATGCCCAGGTTGTGGGCTCGATCCCCAGTGGGGGGCGTGCAGGAGGCAGCCGATCCGTGATTCTCTCTCATCATGGATGTTTCTATCTCTCTCTCCCTCTCCCTTCCTCTCTGACATCAATAAAAACATATATATTAAAAAAAGAAGAAGAAAGAAGGGCCCATACGCCCACTGTTTTGTTTGAGCAGCAGCAGCAGATCCTAGCCAGAACTCCCAATTACAAATTAAACTCGCTTAGGTCCACTTAACTGTAAAATACACCGCTTTCCTCTGTGACGAAGAGCAGCCCAGCATTTCCCTCTGGCCTCAGGGCGATCTGGGGGCCTATCACAGTTTCCTACCCTCTTAGTCCCTGCCTGTGTCTGGCCGCTGTTCACAGGAGGTACACTGCGTGTCTCTCTAGCAATTTCTGGCTAAGCTGACCCTGAGCCTGCCCAGGCCGGCTCGGTTCCGGGTCTGGTTCCAGGCTCCTGCGGGCCTGGCCTCCGGCAGCCACTTGGAATCCTTTTCCCTGGGGGGCGTGTGTGTGAGGCTGGCCTGTGGCTAACCAAGCCCCACCAGGACCCTTCTTCTAAAAGCAGTGCCCTGGCCCTCGCCGGTGTGGCTCAGTGGATAGAGTGTCAGCCTGCGGACTGAGGGGTTCCAGGTTCGATTCCGGTCAAGGGCACATGCCCGGGTTGTGGGCTCGATCCCCAGGAGGGGGTGTGCAGGAGGCAGCCGATCCATGATTCTCTCTCATCATGGATGTTTCTATCTCTCTCTCCCTATTCCTTCCTCTCTGAAATCAATAAAAATATATTTTAAAAAATTTAAAAAAATAAAAGCAGTGCTCTGATTACACCTTTCCTTTAAATGATTTCAGAGAGGAAGGGAGAGGGAGATGAAAACATCAATGATGAGAGAGAATCATGGATCGGCTGCCTCCTGCACGCTCCACACTGGGGATCGAGCCCACAACCCGGGCCTGTGCCCTGACCGGGAATCGAACAGTGACCTCCTGGTTCCTACGTCGACGCTCAACCACTGAGCCACGCCGGCCGGGCAGCCTCTTTTTGAAAGGACAGCAAACCAGTGGACTCCGTATGAGAAAATAAAGTCAGTGAAGGCCAGACGCGGCTTTGAGTGTGACAGTCACATGCAGGGTATTCAGACACGCGAGGGGGGTGCCTGGGTTGGGAGGGGAATGAGTCATCGGGTCCTTGCAAGGGACAGATCTGAGCCAGAGAGAGCCACCGTCACCCGGCTCCGCCGACTCCCCATCCCGAGGAGCCGGCTGGAGCCAGAGCGCCCCACTCCCACCCTCTCTGGGGACCTGCCCCAGGCTATTTTAAAAAATATTTTTATTGACTCCAGAGTGGAAGGGAGAGGGAGAGAGAGAGAAACATCAGTGATGAGAGAGAATCATGGATCGGCTGCCTCCTGCACGCCCCACACTGGGGATCAAGGTAACATCCCGGGCCTGTGCCCTGACGGGAATCCAACCGTGACCTCCTGGTTCCTAGGTTGACGCTCCACCACTGAGCCACACCAGCCGGACATGCTCTAGGCCAGTGGTCACCAATCTTTCGGACCTCACAGACCACCAGTTGGCGACCGCTGCTCTAGGCCATTTTAGAAGATGCCCCCTGCCTCTCCTGCTTCATATAAAGGAGCTCCCAGGGCTGGGGGGGTGAGTGGGGGGGAAGGAAAGAGGGGAGGCCTGGAGGTGGAGGAGCGGGTGTTCACCACCCCAGAGGAGGGCGGGCAGGGGGGTGGGGGGAGAATTCGGCCGTCCCACTAAGACATCGGGGGACCCCTGATTGTCAGGTCTGTCCCAGCCCTGCCCCAGGAGCCCCCCCGCCCCCGTGGGAGACCCACCTGTACCGCTGCCTCACCGACGGCCGCTCCGGGGCCTTGCACGCGTGGCCCACGTAGTACAGAGGGAAGAACAGGCAGTTCCAGGAGGTGGCGAACCAGGTCAGGGTGAAGGGCGCGTCGAAGGTCCGGAAGGTGCGCTTGGCGAGCTGCGTGGCGCCGGCCCAGGAGGTGCACACGCTCAGCACCACCGCCAGCCCCCAGCCCAGCTTGCGCAGCCGCGGCCCCGAGCAGCGGCAGCAGCGGCGGCTCCCGCGCCCGGCCTCCGACCCCGCCGCCGCCGCCGGGGCCTCCGCGGGGGCCGGGCCCTCCCGGGGGCGCTCCTCCCCTGCGGAGAGAAGGCGCTCAGGTCAGCGGGCTCCACATCTCCCCAGAACGGGGCACCCACCCCACCCACAGCCATGGTCAAGGCCAAGGCTAGACACCCTGGGAAGGGGAGGGACAGGGTGTGTGGAGGCAGCTTTTTGAAACAAAACAGACCAGGGTCATGGCCAGCCGCCCAGGAGGACACAGGAGGGGCCTTTGGCAGCTTCCTGAAAGGACACTTAAATAGATGTCATCACCTGACCGACCGGCTGGCGTGGCTCAGTGGTTGAGCCTCGACCTAGGAACCAGGAGGTCACGGTTCGATTCCCGGTCAGGGCACATGCCCGGGTTGCGGGCTCCATCCCCAGTGTGGGGCGTGCAGGAGGCAGCTGGTCCATGATTCTCTCTCATCATGGATGCTTCTCTCTCTCTCCCTCTCCCTTCCTCTCTGCAATCAATAAAAATATATTTTAAAAAATAGAGACATTTTAGGGGAACCCGGGGGAAGGTCAATGGGGGGGAAAAAAGGAGACATATGTACTACCACCTGCAATACTTTAAACAATAAAATAAAATTAAATAAAAATAGAGACATTTTCTTGGGTGTTCCTCATCTCCAGAACCCTGACCCCCACGTGTGGCCTACGGGCGGCAGCATCACCCCCACCACCCCCACCCCAGCTTGTTGGAAATAAAGGCACAATCTCAGGCCCCACCCACAACCCCAGCCCCTGAATCTGCATCCCAACAGGTGGCCTGTGTGCGCGGCCTTGGTCTTGGGATGCCACCCCCATCCCCCCAGGACACACAGACGGCTGGAGGGTCAGCATGTAGCCTGCGTGGGCTCCGGGTGCTGCTGTGCTCCTGGGCCTGGGTCGGGGCGGTGCTGGGGGCTGGGTTCCCACCTGAGGAGGGCTCACACCTGGACCTCTGAACGCTCCCGGGACCTGCCCCAAAGCCCCTGCCTGTCCGGTACTTAAAGGCACAGATACCGAGATTCTCAGCCTGGGTGGCGCTAACCACTTAGCACACTGGCTGGGCTCCCTCTTATCTCTTTTTAAAACCCTCACCTGAGGGTATTTTCCCATTGATTTTTAGGGAGAGTGGAAGAGAGAGGGAAAGACAGAGAGAAATATCGATGTCAGAGAAACGCATCCATGGGCTGCCTCCTGCACGCGTCCCGACCAGGGCCCGGGCCGGGGAGGAGCCTGCCACCGAGGTGCCGTGCCCTTGACCGGAATCGAACCCGGGACCCTGCAGTCCCCAGGCCGGCGCTCTATCCACTGAGCCACACCGGCCAGGGCCCTCTTCTCTCTTCATTTGCTCTAACTGGCTGCCTGCCACCGGCCAGCCTTCCTCCCACTTCGGAGCGTTACTTAGAAACCGCGGCGGGCAGCTGGCGCTGGGTGAGGCCGGGCCGCGCACCCCCGGGCGTGTAACTTCTGGAAAGCAGCCCGCAGCCCGCAGCAGGCTCTGGGGCGCCCGTTCCCACAGACCACGGCACGGCGGCCCCCGTTCTTTCCCTCTGTTTGCTTTTCATTCCGGATTGTGTGCGTGTCGGTCAGCCGGAAACTTAAACAGAGCTGTGCCTTGCGTCGGGGGCAACCAGGGGCGGATGGGGACTCCCCGGAGCCGGCGGGCTGGCCTTTCCCGTTGGCCTGGCACCAGGCCTGCAGCCCCGGGGCCCACGGCGCTAGGAGGGCGTCTCCACTCCAGGGGTGAGGCGGGGAGGACAGAATACACCGGGGTCAAACTTACTCTATTTTGTTTAAACTTTAAGTAAAGCTTTCAGCAGCTGTAACAGCCTTAAACCAGGTGTTGCATTATCTTGCTTTCTGGAACGTACTAAAGGGTGTCCCAAAATTCACGCAAGAAGTAATTCTGATAGAAAACACAGGTTGATAATTAAAGATTGTAAATTTTTATTGATCCATAAAGTATACAGTATAGGGTTATGTATGGAATAGCACATCGGGTCAACGGCCTCCACGGCTTTGCTGGCACATAGGCAAAGCCGTGGTCTTCATTGGTCTTCATTGTCCCTGCTCCTGGGCCATCATTGGTACTTGGTCATGCTTATCAAATGGAAGGGATTGAAATCAAACGGCAACAGATATTAGAATCTGATTCAATAAACCAAGTAAAATTAGGCTTTTATTTGTTGTTGTTGTAAATGCTCACGCAAAATTCAAATCTTGCGTGAATTTTGGGACACCCTTTAACTCTATGAGGCGAAATCTTGATTCAAGACCGTCTGTTTGCCCGGCTGGCATGGCTCAGCGCTTGACCATTGACCTCTGAACCAGGAGGTCAGGGTTCAATTCCCCGTCAGGGCACATGCCCGGGTTGTGGGCTCGAGCCCCAGCGCGGGGCGTGCAGGAGGCGGGTGATCCATGATTCTCCCTCATCACTGATGTTTCTCTCTCTCTCTCTCTCTCTCTCCCTCTCCCTTCCTCTCTGAAATCAATCAAAATATATTTTTAAAAACGTCACTCGTTGGAGGAGCACAGTTCATGGTTCTTAGTAAATTAACGGAAGGGTGAAGCCATCCCCACTACCCCGTCTTGGAACATCCCATCACTTCACGATGAGCCTCATGCCCGTGTGCAATCATGCCCCATGTCTACCCCAGCTCCCAGCCACCACCAATCTGGTCTCTACCTCGGCAGGTTTGGCGATTCTGGACACTCACAGACCATGCAGGCCTTTGCACCCGATTCCTTCACTTATCATAATGGCACCGGGGTTCACCCATGCTGTAGCCTGTGCCAGTCTTTCTTTTTTTCTTTTTAATATGTTTTTATCTACTTTTTTTAGAGAGAGAGGAAAGGACAGGCAGAAAGAGAGAAACTTCGGTAAGAGAGGATCATCAATTGGCTGCCTCCTGCAGGCCCCCTACTGGGGATCGAGCCCACAACCCAAGTATGTGCCCTGACCAGGAATCAAACCAGCGACCTCTTGGTTCATGGGTCGATGCTCAACCACTGAGCCACCCTGGCCGGGCAGCGCCGTCATTCCGCATGGCAGGCAGCCTGCGCTGTGTGCAGCCATTAGTCCCTGGAGACACACGTGTGTTGCTCCCAGTTTCTGGCTCCTGTGACTCATGCCGCCAGGAACCCTCACATATACGTCTCGGTGTGACGTATATATTGTCATTTCTCTTGGGCGGACCAGTTAGGTTTGGGGGCCTCTCATCCAACAAAGATTTATTGGCACCTCCTGTGGGACAAGAGGCAGACAGTGCACCCCAAGAGGACACGGCTGATGCTGCTCTGGGAACTAGAGCCCCCCCTTTTTATCCAGGCCAGCCCCAGGGGAAGAGGACCATTTCCCATGTGTTGATCAACGACGTGTAAGCCCATTCAGGACGAGCCCATTCAGGAGCTTGGAAGGAAGCTTTTGTTCAGGGCCATTTGCAAGTGTAATTCAGCTCCCAAAATGCAGTTTGGGTCTTGTTTATCCCATCCACTTGTTAAATTTTCGCTCAGTGAATTTACGTGCGACGTGTGCATCGGGGGAGCCGTGCAGGAGGCGGGACTAAACCTGCTGCCCCTGGTGGCCTGGCAGGTGCCGGTGGAGTAACAGGTGATGGGAAATGAGGATTGCACGGGACGCCCAGGGCCTGCCGAGGCCTTTTACCTGCAAACCATGGCTTACACACACACACACACACACACACACACACACACACACACAGGCACGCATGCACAAACGCACACACACCATACATGCACACACAAGTGCAAGCACATACCGGCACACACATGTCTAGGCATACACACACATGCACAAGCAGGCACACACACAAACATACACATGCACATACAAATTCAAACATGCATAGGCACACACATAAGCACACCACAGGAACACACACACACACACCTGCACACACCTACACAAACACAATGCACGCGGGCACACATGCACACACATCCGTACACACAGACACATGCATGCAACATGCACACGCACACATGCACACACAAGCTCACGCATGCATAGGCACAGGCACACACACACAAACAGCCCCATTTCTCAGTGGCCCCGGGTCACGCCCTCGAGCCCTGCTCGTAAGTGATGCAGTAGGCGCTGCCAGGTCTCTGCTGACAGCCAGCCTGAGGCCTGTCTCCTCCCTTCTCTTCTCAGGAGAGGGAGGGCTGGGCTCCAGTCCGGTGGCTCATCGGCTCCGGGAGCTGGGACTGACATGCGAGTCGCGACCCGCCGCCGGCGTCCCTCCCTCCACACGCCTCCCCGAGGCACACGAGGTCTCCACCACCGAGAGAACGCATCCCTCGCCAGAAAGGCTTTTAAGGGTGACATCTCTCCTGGCTCCCCCGCAGGCTGAACCTCGGCCGCGCCTGCCACCCGTCCCCCGCGAAGGCGGCCAGCTCAGGTCCCTGGCTCCCCTCCCGCGTTCCCACACTTCCCTGTCTCTGCCTGCCATCCATTCCCGATTTTCAAGGCCAACCCCCCGCTCTCCCTCCCCCGGGGCCATCGCTGCATCATCACCCTCCTCTCGGGCAACCCGGGGCCTGTCCGGGAACAGCCTCCGGCCTCCGTTTACAGAAACACCGGCTGTTGAAAAATCCCTGCTGTGCCCGGGAATCGACCCTGACCTCCTGGTTCATAGGTTGCGGCTCAACCACTGAGCCACCGCCGCCGGGCAGGGGCCTTCCGGGCCAGGTGCAGAGCAGGCAAGGAGGTGGTAAAGGTGGGGTGACAAGTCAGGGGAGAGGGAGAGATGGCGGGGGCCGGGGGGATGAATGGACGAGCACTAAATCCTGACGGCCACGTGCAGGGGGAGGGACCGGGGAGCAGAAGGCGGAGAAGAAGTCTGACCCTTGTAAGCAGACAGCCTCCCTCGTAGGCAGCACGGAAACCTCAGGAAGGCCCGGCCGGTGTGGCTCAATGGTTGAGTGTCGACCTATGAACCAGGAGATCACGGTTTGATTCCCGGTCAAGGGCACATGCCTGGGTTGTGGGCTCGATCCCCAGTGTGGGGCGTGCAGGAGGCAGCTGGTCCATGATTCTCTCTCATCATTGATGTTTCTCTCTCTCCCTCTCCCTTCCCCTCTGAAATCAATAAAAATATATTTTAAAAAAAGTAAAAAAGAGGGACATACTGTCATCCCCGTCTGCACATGAGAGAAGTGCCGCTCACAGAGCTGGAATCACTAGTCACAGGGATTGGTTGGCTAACCTATCTCTTATGCACTAGATAACTAGTCTATCTATACGCACTAGATAGCTAACCTATCTATATTACTGGATAACTAACCTACCTATATGCACTAGATAGCTAATCTATATTACTGGATAACTAAACTACCTATTTGCACTAGATAGCTAACCTATGCATATGTACTAGATAAGTAATCTACCTATAGCTACTAGATAACTAATTATCTGTGCACTTTTCCCCACTAGCCTGAAACGTCCTTAAGAGAACGAAGCCACTATCGTTCATTCCTGCAATCCCACGGCCTTGCTCAGTGCACGGAGGACACGGAGTGGGGCCCGGTGAGGTGCCTGCTGGGTAAATGAAGTCATCCTGCCCACCTCCCACGCCGGAGTCCCACCACGCAGCACACTGCCTATTTTAGGTTTATGTGTCCCCCACGCTGGTGCCTCCCCGCACCCCCCCTTGTTAGAAACACTCCTCACGCTAATAAATACTCCCGGCCGTCTCTCTGCCATCCACACAGACAGCCGCAGTGTGGGGACCCCCGCGCCCTGCGCATCCGAGGCCAAACAAGATGAGTCAACACTCCCAGACAGGCACGCAAGACGCACACGGCTCCAACAGATACACCCAGAGCCACACTGAACCAAAACAGCGAGGAAAAAAAATCAACCCCCTAAAGACAGAAAATGACGAGACGGAGGTAAGTAGTCGCAAGTTAGTGCAAAACGCTGTTCTGACCCGCCAGCCCAGGGTGACAATCCTGCTTCCCCACCAACCAAGCCACACTCTGGGCCTCACCGTCCTCATCGGTAGGATGGGCACACGGCACGAGGGATGCCACAGGCAGCCTCTGCCCGGCCGGCCTCCGTCTTGCTCTCTGTCTGCAGTCTCCTCGCAACAGGTGAGCGCTCTTGCGGGGGAGCCACCGTGTGCAGGTCCTGAGTCCCACCTGCAGTCCCGGCAGCAGGCAGGAGCCGGGCCACCCTGCACTCGGCTCGCACGGGGCTGCTAGCTCAGGGTCCCAGGACCTTAACTGAGGAAGGGGTCTGCTTTCTCTTTCTTTTTTAAAAAAATATATTTTTATTGATTTCAGAGAGGAAGGGAGAGGGAGAGAGAGAGAAACATCCATGATGAGGGAGAATCATGGACCGGCTGCCTCCTGCACGTCCCACACTGGGGGTCGAGCCTGCAACC
>NW_005873559.1:0-22661 GCF_000147115.1 Myotis lucifugus | reverse complement strand
TATTGTATGTAGTTCTATTTTCCTTTTAGTCTCTGAGGCCAGCAAACGCTATTTTTCTCTCTCTTAGATCAGGGAGCTTGGCTTCCATTCAGTAGCTTAGAATGCTGTTTATTATCAAGTAAGAGACAGAAGTGGGTGGTTGTGGGTAATCATGCCTGGATAAGTACACGCAGAGAGAGGCAGGTGGTGGAAGCAGGGAGGAGGAATTCAGGACATTCTTTTCATAGGTCCCGAGAAGCTGTCAGCCCAGGTTGCTTGTTGCTTTTATGGCTGAAATGTCATCTTTCAGACACTTTGGGAACAGGATGCGGAGTTGCCTTTGTCGGGTGACTAGCCTAGAAGCCGGAGGGAACTTCTTTGTGAAGGTCAGATACCTCATTATATAGGAAGCTACCACAGGGAGTCTCAGGCAGGAGTTCTTTGGCATCTTGTTTTCTCTTCCTCATTTTTATTCTCATTTCTGAGCCTGTCTTCCCTTCCCTGGTGATCATTCCAAACTTCTGATTGCCAAGCCACTTCGTGCCTGCCTTCCCTCACCTCTCCACTCTGAGCATCACATTTCAGAATAATTCTGACTCGTTTCACAGATTAAAGATGATCTATCCGTCTGTCCACAGCCTCCTTCTTTCAGAATTGACTAAAGCCCACACTCTTACTCACTAGTGGGCGACTGTGGGTCCAGTGTGAGTAGCTTAGGAGCTCACAGGGAACTGGCATGTGGTAGGTGCCCCGTAAATGCAAGTGGAGTCTGAGCCTGGATAGGTTAATGTGTTATACTCCAAGGTAACATTGTGTCCTCACATAGCAGCCTTCATTCCCCAAAGTACTTTTGATGATCAAGTAAATTTGGCAAAACCTGGGTCAGTCTCCTTACTGGAATTGCTCTCAGAGTCTTTGCTATGCATAGGTGTGGGTGAAGGGGCGGCAGTGGTGATGCTGGTACATGCTGTTTCCCAAAGTGATCTAACCATGGAACCCCTCAGGCTTTTGTGAGACCAGTGCTCCAGAGAAACCCACTTCAGGACACAATATGTTGGCCAAATGCAATAGACACAAATTCTGTATCTTTTTCCTACTAAGAGTAAAGCGGGTAAACTTACTGAATTCATAGAATATTTAAGTCAGTGGGTACCAATGTCCTCATTAAGTTTTTCTTCCATTTTTTAAATTTAAGTTTGGTGGGTGTTACAAACTGTTGGCAAACAACTGGTGGGTCCTGGGCATAAACATGCATATTATATCACTATCCTGTCAGGATTACTATTTACTTTTTTTATTTTCCCCCATTGGGTACGAGGTTCTTGATTGATTGGTTGATTGATTGATTGTTAATATCCCAAGTTTATTTTATGAATGTACATATGGGGATCCATAAAAATGTGAGACCTTAGGACCTTGATTTAAATAGCCAGTGATAGTTTGCCAAACAGTATTAAGCCCAAGGGATTTGTGGAAATAGGGATTTCACAAAGACGCAGAGTTTTTGCTAAATTGAACACACTGTAGAACCAGAGGTTAATAGATGACATAAAGGTCATCTGAGCATAAAGTGCATGGAGCAACTCTGGATTCTCCATGTAGGAAAGGACATCACATGACTCCAGCCACTCTTCAGCAGGAACAAACAAACAAGCAGGAGAGTTTGCCTCCGTGAGATTCACATCTGAACGCTTCTTCTGATGGCATTGCCCATGTTTTGCTGATATTCTTCTGGACAATCCACACTCCTCTTGTCACAGTTAATTGAATATATTTAGGTTCTGTGTCCTTGTTCTTTTCTTTCCCTCATTATTTCAAGAGATAATGTACTACATGCAGGCACTGTCCTAGGTATTGGAGAGGTACCTTATTTGTATCTGCAGATAGTTTTCAGTTGGGACTTAGGCAAAACTCAAAGTTCACTTGAACTGCTAATTCTTTATCAGTGATAAATCTAAGAACGTGTGCTTCCTCCATTCGGTCCTATAAAATATCAACCTCTGATTTTGGATTATGCTGGCTTCTTTTTAATTTTTTTTTTTAATATATTTTATTGATTTTTTACAGAGAGGAAGGGAGAGAGAGATAGAGAGCTAGAAACATCGATGAGAGAGAAACATCAACCAGCTGCCTCCTGCACATCTCCTACTGGGGATGTGCCCGCAACCCAGGTACATGCCCTTGACCAGAATCGAACCCGGGACCCTTCAGTCCGCAGGCCGACGCTCTATCCACTGAGCCAAACCGGTTTCGGTTTCTTTTTAATTTTTAAAATGTTTCCATCCTCAGAGTCCTACGCTCTGCTTGCTGTCTGCTCTGCAGAGCACTCTGGCTTTTGGCCTCAGTCATTATTCGATTCTGATGGGAGGGCTCCCATTCAACTCTATCTGGTAGGAAAAGAAATAACCCAATGGGGCCTAACTTGAAAACATCTACCCATCCGGCCCATGCTTGCCAATTAAACTGGGCAAAAATAAGAATGTTATAACACCTCTTGGGTAACATCATAAACATTTTCCACCCCTCCCACACACATTTATAATAACTGAAGGAAATTTACCATGTAATTATCATACCAAATGGTATGTGGGTTACCTACAGTAGACTATAATAACATGAATGAGCAAGTAGCAAGTTCATTAACTGAAACCCCCAAATAGCCAAATGTGCTCAATTCAAAGTTTGTGTTTCTTATGGTCATGCTTATGATTTATTTTGCATATACCTGTTATATTTCTGCTAGTATACGTTGCCACAACCTTTTGCAGCGGGGGTTCAGGATCTGAAGAAGGGGTCGACGCACAAATGAAAATACTATACAAGAAATATGAATTTAGAAGGCATGGGGGGCCAGGTGGAGACTTCTTTCTTGGAGAGGCACACTGGAACTTGGCCTTCTCTGCTTTTTATTCAGTTTTAGATACACATCTTGCTTTCAGTAAAGCACAACAAACATGTAGCAGACAGACCGTCTATAAGGTCAATAAAGATCAGTAAAGATCAGTAAGGTCCAGTAAACATTTACTTTGAGGCTATTACGACAGGAAATTGCTTCGAGCCACCACTATCTCAACACCGCCCTGCTAAGTCCAAGGTCCATCGGCCTTCTGTGTTCCTTGGTGCTCTCTTATGATAGTATTGAGAAAGTGGTGGCTTCCCGCATGCATTTTTAGTTTATGTGAATATATAAAATGTGTTATTATTTCCTAATGTTCTACAAAGAGTATAATGATCTACATAAAATGCCATGACTATTGGCCCCTTTACTTGAATCCTTTCAGGATTTGCACACCTGGAGGCCCTAGCACTGCTTGGGGAAACACTTTTGGACTCCCTAATTCACACAACATCCCATCACATCTTAAACCAAATGCCTGACTTCTTTCTAGCAAGATTAGCTTATGCAAAGTTCCTATGCTGAAAACTTAGAGTAAAAGTGGCCCTCCTCTGCAGCCTTAGATAGAAGGCACTATTGCTTATAAATGCCTGCTGTTGGCTCCCCTTCCTCCATTTAACTGCATTTCAAACCATCGTCTCCAGATAGAAGAGAATTGCATTTATCTTCAGCATCAGTCCTATTATGTGGTCCTGAATGTAGGTATCTTTTCTCCCTGATACATGGACTCAGGCAAGAAAATTTCAACATCATTGTAAAGAATAGCAAAGAGAAAGGATCAAAATGACCACTTTAATGGGAAAAGTGAACAATTTTCAACTGGATAATAAAATAAATCTATTTTTTCAGTTATATATGGATACCCATATATACATATACATATATTTGTCTGTATATACTGAGTCACAATATAAGATCTGTTTCTTATTGTGTCATATTAAAAATTTGTGCAACCTACAGGTATACAGGTGAAACACATGGATACATTTTAGCCAACCTATACTGGTTCTTCAGGTACTTCTTTTTGAGATCATCAGTTAAAAATTCATCTAAATAATATTTACATTGCAAATTGCTTAGTGTGCTCATCCACCAATGAGCGCTATATAAATGAGAACTTTTTTCCACCTACACTATAAGATCAAGAATTCTGCTCACATATCCCAACACCCATATAAATCTATGACCACACTTTGCCAGTCATTCTGCCATGTTCACTTTCCTCTGCCCAGACTGGCTCTACAAGACATTGGTATAAATCAAAATACTTTCCCCTGTTCAATGGTTAGAAACTCAAAGATGATTTTAAACTCAAAGACAATTTGGAAACTTCCCTATAAGTGACCATGTCTCATCATCTCACTTGAAGGCTCACTAGAGTCATGAAAACCCATCTCAGTTTTGACTCCACCCAAGAAAAGTTTGACTGTAGATCAGTGATTTCATCTGCTGCCTGGCCACAGATTGCCTTTGGAGCCTAGAGAGATCAAAGTAAGTTCATGTCCATTTGACCATAAAGGGACTTTTCTTTCCTGAAGGCTAGGTGTCTGCCAAACCTTGTTCACTAGGTATAATATATAGATAATCTCTCTTCCCACCATTGGTTTGACTTTTCTTTGTTCCCCACTGAACACCCTTTAAGAATAAAGAGATTAGCAATTCTTCTCCACCCAAACCACCTGCTTGAACTCTTGGCTCCACCATCTTTCATCTGAGTGACTTCGGCTCATAGTTGCTCAAGTCATTGTGCCTTAGTTTCTCCATTGATAACATGAAACCAGTAATAATATCTTGTACCACATGATTACATGAGTTTATTGCAGCGAAAGTGCTTAGAACAGTGATTAGCAAGTAAAAGTTCTTGAACATTTTATTATTAAAGAAAGTTGTGGATTAAATAAGAAATGCTGCTTTGGTGAACATATATTTTTCCTGGTACTTCCATCATTCTTGCCACTGTTTGTAGACAAGTCAATAGTTAATAGACAGTCTGTTTTTTCCTGAGGTAGGTTGTTTGGTATACATATCTCAAAGTACCCAATAGAGTCACTCAGTGGTTGGTTTTTCTGTGAAGTATTATGCTAGTTGTGTGGCATCATCACCTACAGCCAGCTGCACCTTCTTTCTCTATTGCAGGTGAAGATCCCAATGTGTGAAAATGAAGTCTCAGTCAACCATGATTTGCTGTTTAATGTTATTTCTGACCACAGAATGTTCTCAGTATAGAGCCAAGATCCACATAAAAGTAAGTAGAATGTTCTCACTATAGATCCAAAATCCCCATGAGAAAACTGGCAGTTTGTCTAGATGGCTAGTTTTATGATGAATAACATGTCATGTTAAAGATATTTTCAAATGACTGCCATTTTACTCTTGCGGATAGTAGTTTTCTAGATATAGGAAGAAAGAAAATTTGAGAGGTGGCTGGGACTTGCAACAGTATAGTTGCAAGGTGCAACAGGGTACAACAACATAGTAGAAAAATCACTTTGAAACCACAGAGACTATAGAGAGGCAGCGATTGAAAGGAGGAAGTACAGTCATGAGCTTCTTAATGACGGGGATATGTTCTGAGAAATGCATCATTAGGTGATTTAGGTCATTGTATGAACACCATACAGTGCAATTACACACCTACATGGTATAGTGTATTACACTCCTAGGCTACATGATGTATCACAGTCGTACACATGGTCTGTCATTGACCAAAGCATCATTAGTTAGGACATGACTCACTATCCTGGCAGTTAGGTAGTTGACAGATTTAGATTCAGACCTTAACTTTGTTTGATTCTTGTTAGTTACACAAGTTGCTTCACTTTTCTGAGTTTTAATTTACTTATCTATAACATGAATGGTATGTTTATTTCTTTTAGATAAACTTGATAGTTCTTTATAGCTATAAAAGAATTTGTGATTCCATTATTACAACCAAATGCTTACTTCTAGTATCCGTTCATTTCTCTTTTTCTCAATATATGCTGGAGTACATAAGCTGCATTTCACAGTTACAGTTAAGATAGGCAGGGAACAGCTTAATGCTGAAATTGTTTGTCCTCTGCGTGGTCTCTCTGAATACTTAGACTTTCCAAAAGATGGACGCAATCCACTAACCTGACCTTCAGAGCCCAGGTGACCAGCAACAAGGTTCTAGTCCTTCTTGGAGGGCAGTGTATTCTCTGTCCATGCTCACATCCATGTTTCCTTCAGCAAGTTCTTGCGGTATCAGCACATGAACCCGCTGCATTTTTCTTCCTAGTCCTGAACACATTTTCTCTTCACATCCACATGGAGCCTCTAAGTTGAGATGAGAGAGGAGAATTCCACAGTAAAGAGGACCTTTGGGAATTTGTGTTTTACAGGATGGAGATAAACATCAACATCTTGAAGAGAAACCCAAGACTGGAAGGATACAAGGTATGTGGCTACAGTCTTCTTCCATTTGAAGACATGACAAGCATGTCCCCAGACCACAAGTCTTCCAATAAAATATAAAAATCTCCAGGACTCCAATGACATGAATGATGACTATCAGATCTTTTGTCATAGTCCCACAATTCCCAGAGGTTTTGTTCATTCTTCTTTTTTTAAAGTCTATTTTCTCTATATTGTTCAGATTAGGTAATATCTACTTTTGAATTCATGGGTTCTTTCCTCTGTCCTCTTCCCTCCTGTTCTTTTTTATTTTATTTTTTTTATTGTCTAAAGTTTTACATATGTCTTCTTTTCCCCCAATTCACCCCTCCCCAGCCATTCCCACCCCAGGCAAGTCAACGCCCCCCCCCACAGTGTCTGTGTCCATTGGTTATGCTAATATGCATGCATACAAGTCCTTTGGTTGCTCTCTAACCTTCCCCGCCCCCCACCATGTGTCTCTGGATCTATTCTTGTTCATCAAATTATGTTGATCATTATATCCCACATATGAGTGAGATCATGTGATACTTATCTTTCTCCAACTGGCTTATTTCGCTTAACATAATGCTTTCCAGTTCCATCCATGCTGTTGCAAATGGTAAAAGTGTCATTGGAGTCCTGGAAGCAGTGAGCACTGGCCACACATACTTGATGAAATTTTCAAGAAACATCTCAGGAATGGACAACAGTGGTGAGGGAGGAAAGAGTGCAAAGCTGGGGTGGAAGAATATGGAACATGCTTCAATGTAACTGTAGCTTACAGCCTAGTTTATAAGGACATGTTGACCATCCCCTGAAAACTAGATGCAAATTGAGTGAGAATGATCACGGGGTGGTGGTGGTGCTGGGAGTGCTGCCTGAACAATAGAGACAAGAGCCTGGAAAATATGGCCTTCACCATTAGTGTGACCCAGTAGTAGTACCCTAGAGCCTGGGAAATGTGGTTGATGTTTACTTTTCTAGATTTTCCAAAGTGGCTACATAAATAATAGATGCTTATAAACATGATGGACAAATAAGTAAACAAATGATCTCATCTATACAAACAGAAAAAAATATATAAAAAATATCTAATAAGTTCTCAATGTTTACCAATAGTGATAGATTTTCTTACAATTATACCATTATCCATGGCATAGTCAATGAATAAAGTTGGCAAATATTCACAGATTCTAGAATAGTAGATAAGTGTTCATTTAAAAACCCACAAGGAAAATCCATTTGAACGAACAAGCTAACAAGAGGCAGAAGAGGGGAAAGGACATTATTCATTCATGTCTTCATCCAAAGATATTTTTGTATTGCTTCAATGTACGTAATGCTTTGGTGCTGAGAGGTATGTTGAAGTGATGTCAGATAGATATTGTATTGGTGAGACTGGTCACTCTTGAGAAGTGAAAGACAAACTATGTAAGTAATTATTAGTCACAAAATAGTGAAATCATGTGGTTCTCACCCAAATAACAGGAATAAACTGGATTCTGCACATTCATGACCAAGTATATTTTTGGTGGGAGATAAATCTCTACTTAGATATGGAATTGAAAAAGGAAAGAGGAGAAAATTTGAGATACTTTATTGAGCATTTATAGACGAAGTGCTGCACAAGATGCTGTCTCTCATTTAATGTTTGTAACAACACCATGGTATCATCTCCAAATTATATAAACTGAGAGGCACTCAGTTTAAATAACTGCCAAATTGATACACTGGGTAAACCCACTTGCTTCCTTTCTCTGTGAATGGAGTCATCCACAGAGCTATCCAAGACATAAATGTGGGTGTATTCTTATCTCACAGCCAAATCACCACGTCATATTGATGTCAACACCTTAATAGCTCTCAGCCTCATTTACTTCTTTCCATTTCCCTGCCACTCTCCTAGGAATACTTCAACAGCTTCATTTCTGGGCTCTCTGCCTCAAGTCAATTCACTCTGCCCATGGGCCAAAATAAGCCTGCCACCAGGTTTTGTAAAGAAAGTTTTATTGGAACCCAGCCATGCCCATTCATTTATATATTACCTTTGACTGCTTTCATGCTACAAAGGCAGAGTTGAGTAGTTGTCACAGAGACTGTATAGCCCACAGTGTTGAAACTATTTACTCTGTGGTGAGTATAATCATATTTAGCAAATAAAAACATAGGATGTCTGGTTAAATTTACATTTCAGAAAAGCAATGAATAAGAATGCGTGGACCATATATACCCTAAAACATTATTCATTGTTTATCTGAACATCTTCAGTCAGTCCTCATTATTTGTAGATTGTGTATTGGCAAATTCCCCTACTCTTTTGAAAGGTATTTGCAATCTCAAAATCAACACTCACAGTCCTTTCTCCATCATTCACAGAACAGCAAAAAAAAATGAGTAGGCTGGGGGCATGTTCCCAGCTGAGGTTGCACAAGTGGTGCTCTGCCCTCTTGTTCCAGCTCTCTTACCACACACAGTGTTCTTTGGGTGGCCTATGCAGTGCCAGGTATTTTGCTTTTTTGTTGGCGATCTTGCTGTTTAATATGGCCCCCAAGTATAGGGCGAAGTGCTGTCTAGTGTTCCTAACCGAGCTGTGATGTACCTTCTGGAGAAAACACCTGTTTTCGATAAGCTTTGTTTATATGCTATCATGAGTTATAGCACTATTGTCCATGAGTTCAATGTCAATAAATCAACTATTGATTATATAAGGTGACATTAAATTAAAACACACATAAAACAAACATAGATTGATACTGATCTGTTGAAAATTTTGTGAGCAGCAGCTCCTAGACACCTTGTATTCCTCTAGGAACAATGGCTCAGTATTTGCTGATTCAGTGTTTATGGCAGTGACTTCATAGAAAATAACTACTGCAAATAATGAGAATCGACTGTGTCTGAAAATAAAATTAACATTTATGTGAGCATCCTGTGTTTTATTTGACATTTATACGATCCTTTACATAAAAGTGTGCAGATTCCTGCTCTATGCTACTGTTAATTTTTTTTTTCAAAAACAAATTTAATCTTGTTTTCTGGTAATGCCCATGTTAGCACAGCATTCAAGGTCCTTCAGGACTTAACCACTGCTTCCCTCCCCCTCCTCATCTCTGGCCACTCTCCCCTCAGATGCTCTGAGCTAGCTTTTCTGAAAGACCTGTGATTCCTCCTCTCCACCCACTGCCTAGACATCAGCTTCACAACCTGCCTGGCAGGTCTGTCTTGTTGCTGAGGACCCAGGTCAATATCACCTCCTTTGGAAGGAACTTAAAATCCCCAGTATGAGTTTGATGCCCCCATCGAAGTGTGGGACTGCTAATCAGACCTCTCTCTCTCTCTTTTCCTTTGCAGAGAAATGTCATGGTCCTTGCATCACTTCATCCAACTGCAGCCAGCCCTGTGCTCACCCCTTTCGTGGAGAAATAGGATTTACATGTAATCAAAACATGTGGCAAAAATCAACTGAAACATGTACAAGCCTTTCTGTGAGAAAGCTCTTCCAGGTGATGCATTTGCATACTATTGGCAACAGGAGCCAATCCCTCAGGAGGTGGTAGAAGCATTTTTAACATGTTTTATTGAGCATAATTCTCAGGTTTGGACTTAGGAAAATCTATAGAACAGGTTAAATTTGTCTCTTCTTCTTCCTTACCCAAACTCATGTTCTCTCCTCACTCCCCACTGTCTCTCCCTTTCAGAATCTTTTCTTAAAAACAGATCTGAAACTCATTTATGTAATAGTAAATGCTTGGAGGATAAAGTTTTAGCTCTATTTTTTAAATATTTTTATTGATTTCAGAGAGGAAAGGAAAGGGGGAGAGAGATAGAAACATCAATGAGGAAAGAGAATCATTGATTGGCTGCCTCCTGCATGACCCTCCCCCTCAGGTTGTGACCTGACCCGGAATCAAAACCTGACCTCCTAGTTTATAGGTCGATACTCAACCACTGAGCCATGCTAGTCCGGGTAAAGTTTTAGCTCTAAAGGTGGATTTGCTTGTCTCTGGGCTACCTAATTAATCAACTAAATGTGTCTAGAAACAAATTCATTTTCAATTTTTTCTAATACTTTCAATCACTTGACCAAAAGAAAGGAGAAATGAGTGACCCAAAGGGAATAACAATGCAGTGAAAACAAAAAAAAAATCTGAGTTAGAATGAAAATATCCTGTTTTACGTTCTTTCACTTAAGCACCATGTACACCTACCTTCTCTCTAATCCCATAGAAGCACATGGATCTCTGCCTTTTGTAAAACTTCAACAGTGACTCTGTAAGGGCCATGGAGGCTCTGCCACTTAGCATAGGTAGAGGTCCTGCAACCCTAGTGGCATTCCAAAGGGAATTAAATGAAGTATATTATTGCTTTGGCTTATCCAAAGTCACATTCTGGGAGACTCTGGGGAAACATACGAGAAAATAAGCAAATAATTTATTCTAATGAGTGAACTCAGCTTTTTGAAACTGCAATTCCACTGTGTTCCGTGTTTGACTGGCCAATCTCCAACACTATCCTCAAAATTCCTCTTAATGTGGCACCTCTTAAAAACATAATAATTACTGGACCAATGTTTTCTAGAATTTCTCCACATCTCTGGAGAAAACTGTTTCAGTCCTGAGTTAAAGTCTTGGTCCTCAAAAGCAAATTCCAATAGGAAAAGAGATATCTGTGGGGACTTTGATACAATCCCCTGCCTGTGTGAGACCCCACCTTAACCTCTCTGTAACTCTCAGCATCTCATCTATTTTCTTCATGTTGACCCTTTGTGCCTTTATCTCATTTAGTTTGATGCGTGTTAGGTGTTTATTCATTTTTACTAAAACATCATTTTTTTTAAAAAACAACAACACAGGACTTAAACAGTGCATCACGCCTTTCGGTGGCAGCACCCTCCATACCTCTGCGCATTCTTGACTTTCGCGCTCCGGAGCCCATGGAGAGCGTGGCGCAGGGAATCCGCAGGAGCTGCCCGCGGGACTACGCCTGCATCATCGATGCGGTGAAATCCTCAGAAGCCACGTCTGGAAATATCGCTTTTATTGTGGAGTTGCTAAAAAACATCTCTACAGACTTGTCTGATAATGTTACCCTAGAGAAAATGAAGGTGAGTGTTCTTTGTTAGAAACCGACCATTATCTCCCCCCCAAAGCTTGCCCTTTCATAACAGTTACAAAATATATTTTACAGGGGAAAAACTATCACCACCACAGCAAATATAACAATAACAGCAATTTCACTTCCGTGTCTCACATGGATTCATTCGGGTTTATGGAAGTTGTCAAAACGTTAGAACATTTTTTACATATGTTTGTGGTATAGGATTCATATTTGCAGAAAAAATATTACATAGTGATGGCAGTGAGCAAGATCGTGTCTACTCCAGCGTTTCCAACGTTTTATTCTGGAGAACATAATTGTTCTGAGAAATGTTAACGGGGCTTCCATTTCTAACAGGGAGATGCAGCAGGTGTAGGGACTCTGAATTCAAGTTAAGCAGGTTTCCTTCTTTAGACCTTTTAATGTGTGAATGAACTTTGGCACCCTTTATAAGAGTGAGGGAGATAGGAATATGGTATTTCCCAAACTTAAATTATTATAGACTCTATCCCCAATCTCCTGCATTAAACAATCATTACTATCATATTGGAAACGGGTTATAGAGTCTGCCGTTTGGGAAATGCTGCCCTAGGCACATAAAAAAGCAGATAAACTTTATCTGTGATACATTTTATTTTTAACATTCATTTACTTGTCTTCCCTGCAGGCTTATCAGCATGAGATTCAATAAACAGGAAATTTCCAGAGAAATATGCCAAATAAGATCAGATCATTTGCCTCCAAAATTTCAGATTTTAGAAACCGACTTTGTAAAATACTGTGTGAATCCTTTTTTGATCATATCCACTTTTCTCCATTGCAGAGCTACAGCGAAGTGGCCAACCACATCCTCGACACAGCAGCCATTTCAAACTGGGCTTTCATTCCTGACAGGAACGCCAGCTCAGATTTGCTGCAGTCGGTGAATTCCTTCGCCCGGCAACTCCACCTCCGCAATGCATCTGAGAACATTGTGGATGAGCCCTTCATTCAGACGAAAGGGTTTCACATCAGCCACAACACCTCGGAGGAAAGTTTCAGATTCTCCGGGAACACGAACAATACAGCAGAGGGGATCTTAGGAATGATAGAAATTCCCCAGCACGAGCTGTGGAAGCTGCCAGCAAATGCCTCCCAAGCCATCACCATAGCGTTTCCCACCTTGGGGGCTGTGCTGAAAGAAGACCACTTGCCAAATGCGAGTCTTCCCAGGCCGGTAAATGGTCTGGTTCTTTCGGTGATTTTACCAGACCGATTACAGCAAATCTTCCTCACGTTTGAGAAGATCAATAAATCCCGGAGTGCCAGGGCTCAGTGTGTTGGCTGGCATTCCAGGAAAAGGAGATGGGATGAGAAGGCGTGTGAGAAAACGTTGGATGTCAAGAACAGAGTGAAATGCCGGTGTAACTACACCAATGCAGTGATGTCTTTTTCCATTCTAATGTCCCCCATATCTATAGATGACAAAATCCTGGACTACATCACCTGCATTGGGCTCAGTGTCTCCATCCTTAGCTTGGTTCTTTGCCTGCTCATTGAAGCTACGGTGTGGTCCCGGGTTGTTGTGACAGAGATATCATACATGCGCCACGTGTGCATCGTGAACATAGCCGTGTCGCTCCTGACTGCTAATGTGTGGTTCATCATATCCTCCAACTTTAGCAAAAAGGCCCAGGACCACAACTGGTGTATTGCAATGACATTTTTTAGCCACTTTTTCTACCTCTCTCTGTTTTTCTGGATGCTCTTCAAAGCCCTGCTCATCATCTATGGAATATTGGTCGTTTTTCATAGGATGATGAAGTCCCGCATGATGGCCATCGGCTTTGTCATTGGCTATGGGTTCCCATTGATCATCGCCGGCACCACCGTTGCTATCACAATGCCAGAGAAAGGCTACATGAGACACGATGCCTGTTGGCTTAACTGGGACAACACCAAAGCCCTTTTAGCATTCGCCATCCCAGCCTTGGTCATCGTGGCTGTGAATCTTCTTGTGGTTTTGGTTGTTGCGGTCAACACTCAGAGGCCCTTTATCGGCAGTTCCAAGTCTCAAGATGTGGCCATAATTAGGAGGATCAGTAAAAACGTTGCCATCCTCACCCCACTGCTGGGACTGACCTGGGGTTTTGGAGTAGCCACTCTCATCAAAGGCAATTCCTTGATATTCCACATAATCTTTGCCCTGCTCAACGCTTTCCAGGTAAGTTCCAAGAGGGAGACTTACTTTATTAATTAATGTTATCAATTAATAGTTCACTTATAAAATATTATTTTATAATTTGTTATCCAAAAAAAGGCTATGATTTAAAAATATAGAACACAAAATATCTTAGAGCAGCGGTTCTCAACCTGTGGGACCCCTTTGGCAGTCAAACGACCCTTTCACAGGGGTCGCCTAAAACCATCCTGCATATCAGATATTTACATTACGATTGATAACAGTAGCAACATTACAGTTATGAAGTAGCAACGAAAATAATTTTACGGTTGGGTCACAACATGAGGAACTGTATTTAAAGGGCCAGAAGGTTGAGAACCACTGTGAGACATTTAGTTGTGGCATCTCTCACCCTGTTGATTATCATGTTGCATTGAACTGATCAAGCTGGTTGGGTGAAAATTTACTTCCTTCTTTCCTCACTGATCCACCTGGATCCCTCCTAAAGTTTCCGTGACAGAAGAAGTTGACCTGCACTTATGGAGGACTAGTAGGTCAGGGATGTGTGTGAGGCTACACTCACGTGTCATGCCTCCAAACAAGCACAATTTTTATCCTTTCTCAAGTATTTTGAGAACTCAGTGAAATGAATCATTTTCCATGATTGTGCCATTCTCTGTGCGTGTTAACCAGTCAGGGGTTCCCATGCCTCTATCCCCTGTATGTAATTGTAGGTTGCCATTCATAGAACGAAATCCTGCCACGTGTGACCTGATCCTAGGAAAGTCACTTCTCTCAACGTTCCACCTGTAAGATAAAAAGATGGATCTAATATGATCTCTACTGTCTTTTATTCCTTAACATACTTGATTGGCACGATGATCCCTCTAAGAGCTGCTTTACTTCATTTTGGCTGCTAAGCTTACACATGTGGGAAACTGTCATTAGCCAGGCTGCTTTCCATACTTATGGGTAACAGAAAATCTGGCAGGTTTATATTCTTAATTATGTTTTTAATCAGGGGTTGGCAAACTATGGCCTGTTTCCTGTTGTAAATAGTGTTATTGGAACACAGCCATACTCAATCATTTACATTTCGCCCATGGCTGTTTTGGAGCTACAATGGCAAAGCTGAGGTAGTGGTAACAGAGACTGTATACCCTCAAGGCCTAACATATTTATTATCTGCTTGTTTTAAGCAAAAAGAAAAAAAATTGACTAGTATTTAAATAATAACTGCATAATAAAGCAGCAAAGTGTTCCTATTAACATGTCATCGCTACTATATTTAGAAATTTGGCATTTAATATATAAAGCAAGCTTTAAAGACATGCCAACTCAGATGAATTATATATCTTACTCATAAGTCTTTAATAACTATAGAGACTATTTATTTCACTCGTTCCCTTGCATTACTTTAAAGAGAAACCTTTGACTTAAGTGTTGTTTTCTTGTTGTGTTGTTTGTTTGTTTGCTTGTTTTTTGAAATCAAAATTTCTTACACTCACATTATATCTCCCCAAGTCTGGAGGAGAGAGGATTTCCACCAGTTACTCTGGTAACTAATGACCTCATCCTATTTTTACTTTGCAACTTAATTAAACCTCAGAATGTTCTGTGGTTTGGTTCAGATCATTTATTTGTCTCCTTTCATGATAGAAAGAAAAATACTAAGACACACACTTGTGACTCACATTTTACAATTTCAGTCTTCTGATCAGTGTTTCTTCACCATGAAAAACCCAGATTCCCTCCACTCTCATGGCGAGATCCAGATTTTTCTTGGACATCAACTCCCAACATTTAAAAAGATTGGCTCCCAATGATTGTGACCAAGTGTTTAAACTTGAGGAGACTCTGACCTTATTGGTTTCTGTAGTTTTTCTTTTATCCAGAAACTTCTTCCACCAGCCCAGATAATTTGGTGTGAAAATAGTCTAGAATACAAGTTTCATCTCCTCAAGATACCTTCTGTTATTGTGACTTTGAGTTGCAAGATCCCATGTCATATATCACTGTCATCATGAGTAAGAACAGCTCACTTAATATTTGGAAAGAAAGTAAACAGATTTAATAATGTTGAAAACTCTATCCTACATCTATAGCCATTTAATAAATGAAAATCATCATCATGCACAGACATGAAGGTGATCCTCTTTCTTTGAGGTGCACTCAAGAAAATACACATCAATGCATTTTTCTCTGAATCAGTGGTAAGTGAAGCTTTGAATGTCTGATAACAGTCCTAGAAGGTATCTAAAAGAGTGGTAGTAACATAACAGCTGATATGTTGCCTGCAAAACTTTCCCTCATACTTCTGTTGAATTTTGCCACAGGGGTTCTTCATCTTGCTGTTTGGAACCATTATGGATCACAAGGTAATTTGAATTTGTTTCACTCATTGTAAATTATTTTCATGTGGCTGAGGGAAGCAGAAGGAAGAAGCAGGTTTCCTTAGAGAGCATGGTTCAGGGGAGTTGAGTTAGGGGGTGGGGTTCAGGGCATCAGCTGTGAGTGGGAAAGGAGAGAACTCTATTCTCTCATTCCCAGCACATCATCAAGTCAACAGGAGGCTCTATGTGAGTACAGTTGATGAAAACAATTAAAACCATACCTACAATTTAAATCTTAATAGTAAATCTCATTACACCACACCTTAACAATTATCTAAGCATTATTATTTGTCAACCACTGTGCTAAGCCATCTGATGCTGCTTCTGCCAGTGTGACTGGTCTCCCAGTTGCAGGACATGAACTAGGCATTGGGGATATTGTCATTTCTTCACTGTCATTGCTTCTTCAGATAAGAGATGCTTTGAGGATGAAGATGTCTTCACTGAAGGGACCAACAAGAGTAGCAGAGGTAAGCCTCTCCCTTTTGGTCTCAATACTAGAGGGTCAGTGTCCTCCTGCAGAGAAAAATATTAAGGTCAGTATTCATGATTTTTCAGCAAAGAAAATCATTAGGACTACCTTCATTCATTCATTTCTTCACTCAACAAATATTGCAGTATCCTGCTAAAGCTTAAGTGAAGCAGAATATACTCAAGACAGTTTTCCACATTGGATGTATTTAAACCTGACATTTGGACCACTAAGTTGGGAAAACATGGACCCAGTATCATAAATTCATAAAATGCTAGTGGGTGGAAATGAGAAATAAGTCAGTTTACTCATTTCATAGGTAAGGAAACCAAGGCTCAGAATACTTGAGACTTGCCCAAAGCCACCCAGCAAACCATGGAAATTAACATTCTACTTGCTCAGGACTCTTTTAGTAAACCATACTCCCTTGGATTGACGTGTCTGTGTTCTTATAGATATTGAAGATGACTTTTGTCTAAGCTATCTGTCTTTTAAGATACCAACTACAATTGCTACCATTGCTATATTAATTAGAAAGAAGTCATTCGTTCAACTAACAGTTTCTCAACAAGAACTGCTTCCTTAAAAACAAACAAATAAACAAGTTTCTGGACACATTAGGAACCAGCATTAACAGTTAGCTGGTATTGAGTATAACTTTTAACATACTTCACCAATTCTATGATAGACATTCTCTTCACCTTTTAACATTTCTGAAATTGGAATGTATATTATAATTAGAGGCATGTTTTAGTTTAATTGGCAATTTCTTTTTCTTTCTTGGTGGAACATAAAAATAATGATGTAGCTTCCAAAGTTAGATTCAGTGAAAAATGGTAACTTAATACTGTGTCATGTAGGTCCTTCTCTGCGTGTCTTCATTTTTACATGTTGTCTAGGCAGGCACACACATACATATACATATAAATATGTGTGCATTTGTGTAAATGCAATTACTCATTGATATCACTGTTATTATTGTTCCTATTTAGAATGCATCATTAAGCCCAACCAATGGATCTAAATTAATGAATCGTTGAAGATGAGATGTGAGTATTAAAAACTCAAGGAGAACCTTCACCTGCAAGTTGTGACAGACCACTCAGTGCCCTTGTGAGCATGCTCTTCCCTACTCAGTGATGCTGGAGTGAGGTGGGAAGGGAATAGATGGACGCACCCTTCAGAGAATAGAAACATCTTGACCGACCAGCACATAAATGAAAATATGCACATCTTCTTTAAAACCTACAGAACCAAGTTAAATCACACTTGTTTCTGTCCTCAATGAGAGGATGCTGCCATCACACCTGCACTGATACAGGATACACCCTTGCTGTCCACAGCGCTCACACACCTAATTCCATCTTGGCAGTGAGTGGTGACCCTTACAATAGACCGATTGTCCAGAAGGAAGACTTCACTGATTAAAATCACAAAGCAGCAAGTCTGTCTCTCCATAATGAAGTTAGGGCCAGAATCATTCCTAAGGGGGCGTGGGTGGAGTTGCATCAAACTAGCTGTCTACTCACAGCCAACCTATGAGACATTTCTACACAAGGGAAAACAAATATTAGGCATCCATGAAGGAAGAACAAGTCACAAAATGGCAGGCTAAAGCCTGAGCAGTAATAGGGGAATGTGGGCAGGAATGATCAGTCTTGGTAAGGTTTCGTCTTGGAGAGTTCATGGCCTTTCTTCATGGATGTTGATGGGTCTCAGGTTTTGTTTTTAAGAATCACCTGGCAACAGTCACATCCTCTTTTACATTCCTTTCCATTCTGAGTCATGGCCCATATATTCAGCAATGAGGCAAAGAAAAGGCAAATCTTAGGGAAGTAAAGAACCCTAAAGGGACTTCCTCTGTTACAGCTTCTAAAAACCTGATGTGCTGGTGTCCAGAGAGAGGGAGGGAGAGTAAGAAGGGCTTTGTTACACACATTGACTGGCATATGTGGGTGCTGGGAAATCAGAGGGAAACACTGGCATATTATTCTTAATTAAGCATCTTTACATTTGGGTTTTATCTGAGCACTTTAAAAGGGAGGAGGGAGGATTTAGTAGAACTTCACAAAGTTTAACTCTCCCCACCTCTGCCCATTTTCTAGCCCCTAGGGTTCCTCCATGGTGGAATATTATTATCACATGTATTGATTAGCCATTCACTGAGATTTAGTTCAGAAGATCTTTTCAAGTTGACCTTTCTATTAAGGTCCCAGTTTGAGCTGTTAGGGAGTTCATTAGACTGTCTCAGCTGGAGGCCCTTCCTCCTGGGCAGCGTATATCCAGCCATTCTAGAGAAGAGGAGCATGGTTGCACCCAGCTAATGGTGGTAGTAAAAGTTGGGGGAAAAAAGTAGAAGCCAAGATCAGGAACTACACTGCTTAGTAGAACTGGGATGTGCACAAGGCTTAGACCCATATTAGGAGGAAGTGTAGGAAAGAAGTAGAAATGCACTAACAATTCTCCCCAAAGAAATCCACATAATTTTTCAACATCTATTTTTGAACCTATGAGGTGGGGGATGAATTAAAGATTCCATTCTTTCGGCATATCCTCCTCTCATGGCCCAGGGCCTAATGAATTGTAATTGGGACTATGCTTTCACATCTGGATGCATGTGATATCAGTAGGGTTCAGGAACAACGCTGGCACCATGGCAGACCATGCTGGGGCCCAACAAGCATTAGAGGCAAGGGATAGCAAATTCATACTAAGTGATCCTTCCAAGTCCAGAATGGAGAGCTGGCAGCATGAGGGAGGTCTTTCAGCAGAAATGAGAGATTGGGGCTCATCCACGGTGTTTAGAGTGGAGTTACAGCTCAGTGACATGGGGTGTATGATAAGCGCAAGGCAGAATCACAGTCCAGGACAAGACTAAACCACAGGGAAAAGGTCATATTTCAGTCCTTAATTCAGAATAAAAAAATAAAAGATTGATGGTGTTCTCAGAAGGTGAGAAGAATTCCAGTGGCAAGAAATGGGGAGGGAGGTCAGAAGTGAACTTGCAGAGAACTGAGCCCCCTGAACATGAGTGGCAGCTCCTCAGATCCCAGTGACCTCAGGTGAGATAGCTCTTAGAAGCATGGTTGGGACAGGAGGTCCCAGGGTCAGGGGTGGACTGCAGAGGTGTGAAAACCAGGGTTTACTTCAGGTGTAGATTCTAATTGGGGGGCCCCATTCTGGGAGGTGATTGGATGGCATTTTTATGATGAGGCGACAGCCACTTGGAACCCTCAGCCATTTATATAAAGGTTAGTTCTTTAATGTGACCTGAACACAGCAGGTTTCACCCAGTGTGATTTCAGGGTCGAGGTTCTGTTCCTCTAAAATCTCTTCCACATATTTGCTTATGCCTGAAATTCACCTAAAAGATTACAGAACTCCTCATTCCACCATGAGAAATGAGACATTGAACAAATAACCTGGAGAGAAGCAATGATGTTTTCTATGTAAAGTTGTAAGTTCAGAGCTGCAGAGTTATTTCAGAGACCAAGCTTAGGTAATAGAGAAGGGCGAGTAGGCACTGAGCGCTGAGTTTAAGGTTGAGGGAGAAGGATGGATAATGCCTAAGGCACAGACCAGTAAAGCTGGGAGGCTAACCTGTCTACTATGTGAGCTCAGAGGAATTGCAGAATACCCCTGTGCCTCCATCCACTCCTCTGTAAAATAAGTCTAGTGATAGTACACGCATAGCCCAGGATGGTTTCTGGAGTCAGTGAGTTAATATGTTAAAAACTGGTAGAGTCATGCCTGGTTCAAATTAAGTGATTAATAGACACCAGCCATATTCTTTCTGTTAACTAGAGCTTCCACCGTTTTGCCTAGGCTTCCCCATTTCTCACGGATGCTCCCTGCCCTGGACTGAGAGCTGAGTTTCAGGAGAAGGGCTGGCATGAGATGAGACAGGTCGGCTTCCTTGGGAGACTTCTCTTCTTGCCTGGAGCAACACCTAAAATCTCAGCGTGTTAATGTTTGCTGAGGAAACATTGCGGCTAACATTTGGTGACTGGGCTTTAAGGAAACTATACTGACCAACCTTTTGACCTACCATTGACCTGAAAGAGTCTGGCTTCTTGGCCAACCTTGGCAAGATTAAGACTCAATATGCAAGCTGTTTTATAAACTCTGGAAAAGCCTGGGACTATCGAGGCCCTGCAGGACTTGATCAACTTTTGTTCCTGAGGCTTACTCTCTGCCTCCCTGGGCTCAGCCATCCACCGCTCTGAATAGATCCTGCACATGTTGAGGGACCGGGTTAGATCTGGTTTCAGGGATAGGGTTGAGGGGGGAGTGGGACGTGAGGTGGCAAGAGAAACATTGAATCTACTTTGGAGAAAATTAAATCATGCAGGTTTCTTAAAGATAGGGAACAGAAGAAAAATAAGAGGACTTTTTAACTTGTTCATTATTGTAGTCTATTTTAGACCTTGAGTAAAATTAATTCAGTTCTTAGAACATTAGTTTTATCATTTGTGAAACAAGAAAAATATTATTTTAGGTATTATTATTATTATTGTGTTTGTGTGTGTGTCTGTTTAAACCACTGTACATAAAAGAGTCTGGTTATTATTTTAGAAATAAAAATGGAAAGATTTACCTTTCACAAGATGCTCATGTGTGAGTTCATTCAAGGTGGACATCCCCTTTGCTACCACGACATTCTTGGGTATCAACCCTGTTATCAATCTACCTGAATTCATTGACCAGACCACAGGAGGTCCAGGAATGCAGTCCTACTGTGTACTGCTAAAGTGAGAACCTGGAAATATTTGGCAAACAGCACTACTGTCTTTCAAAGATGCTCAGTGAAATTTCTATCACCAGTTTGATATTAAACAGCACACCATTCAGTGGGGCTGAAAATATCCATGCCGGTGTGGGTAGAGCACTTTGATCAAACAGAAGTCACAAAAGCCATTTAGTCATCCCTTTTCACAAAACACACACAAAACAAGTATGTATCTCTTTGCAGGGCTACTTTCAAAACTGTTAGTACTGATAGTTGAGAAACAAGACAGGGATTGGTTTCAAATAGTAATTATTCAAGTGATAAAATGTTCCAGTCAATTAAAAATTATGCTCCTTTCATAAAATTAAAATAAATTGTTCATAGTGAGAGAAATCAATCTAATTTCCAGATTTATAAAATTTCCCGAGCATTAATTTATTGACCCACATTTTCTTCCTGACTATAAAACAATTTTTATTTCTTTCAATCCAAAGATCTAGCAATTCCAAAGCATCATGCAATTCCAAGCCAAATTATTGCCTTTAGTTCAGTAGATCTATTTGGTACTATAATAAGGTTAAATTAATAATTCCCTTAAATTGATTACATTTAGTCCCCATTCTTTTTTCACATTTTCCTAAGCTCCTCATCTTTTCAGTGCATATTAAGGAGAATATGGTGTTACATTTAATCACTTCTGCAATATCAGGACATAGACATTTCCAAAAATTACCAGGTGATGCAAAATTGGCAAAAAAATAACATCAACATAGAATTTATGGGATCAATTGGATTATAGATATAACATGCCAGGCATGAACCTTAAGCAGAAATATTTTAGCCCTTAGGAACTCAGCTTAAAGATAAATTTTCTTCTAGGAATCTTTCCTCTTGGTAATTCTCATCTTGGATACAACTCAGTGACTCAGTGGTTGTACTCGCACTGAGAAATCCATTTTTCACCTGCATTATATGGCCAGGTGATATTTATCATCTCTTTCCACCCTCCCACATCCAATTCATTCCATTAAGAGGTGTGGATGAAAGTTTGCATTACAAACAGAAGGGGTGGCTTTTATTTGGTGTTTGGTTTCCCAAACCAGCTCTCCAAGAGGTAACAATCTGCTCAGGGAGTGGAGAATTGGTTTCCAAAGAGATGTAGGATCCTTGGGAAACAGTCAAGGAGTGGCACCGCTAAATGAGGCAACGGAGAAAAAAACTCATGTCCTGCCCCTTTCCCACAACTTCCTCTGAGAGGCTGTCTGGTAAGATTTAAGATCCTTCAGTGAGACAGAGGGAGAAACAGCCCTCTGTCAACCCAGGAGAGGGGCTTCAGAAGAGACCATCCCTGTGACACCTTGATCTCAGACTTCCAGCCTCCAGAGTAGTGAGAATAAACTTCTGTTGTTTAAGCCACCAAGTCTGTGATGTTTTGTTATGGCAGCCATTACACATTAATACATATGCCCACAGATTTTTTTTTTTAAAAAAAGATGACATTTTTTAAAAAATTATTTATTGCCTAAAGTTTACATATG
>NW_005873558.1:20525-24158 GCF_000147115.1 Myotis lucifugus | reverse complement strand
TGTTTTTATTTGTGTACTTTTTTTGTATGTCTGTATGTATCTTTGTGCTGTCTTTTTCTATCTTTGTCTGTATATGTGTCTTTCTTTCTCTATCTTTTTATGTCTGTGTGTACAACCCTGTGTTTGTCTCTTTATATCTGTCTCTGTTTTTATATTTATTGCTGTATCTTTGTATTTTTTGTTTTCTATTTACCCTTCTTTCTCTTAATATTTACCCAAAGTACAAGAGTAGCTATGCTGTCAATTCTGACATGCCAAGGAGATGTCATAAAGTACTTCTTTTAAGTAAAAAGATGTGCATGTATAAGGTAAAACATATAGCCCTAACCGGTTTGGCTCAGTGGATAGAGCATCTGCCTACGGACTCAAGGGTCCCAGGTTCAATTCCAGTCAAGGGCATGTACCTTGGTTGTGGGCACATACTCAGTAGGGAGTGTGCAGGAGGCAGCTGATCGATGTTTCTAACCCTCTATCCCTCTCCCTTCCTCTCTGTAAAAAAATCAATAAAATATATTTTTTTTAAAAAAAGGTAAAACATATATGAAGGGTTCAGTACTATTAGTGGTTTCAGACATCCACTGCAGGTTATTTCTGTATAAGGGGGGACCACGGTAACTGTTATTCAGGTCTTCTTTAAATCAATTTTCTTTAACACCTCCTCAAATAGGGCTTTTATTAAACCAAGCTAAATTTAAATTTCTAGTAAAAATACATTAGACCCTGCCTGGTGTGTTTAGTGGTTGTGCCTCAATCCATGAACCTAGAGGTCCTCAGTTCACTTCCATTGGCACATGCTTGGGTTTCGGGCTAAATCCATAGTGTGATGGTTTGCTGGAGGCAGCCAATTGATGTTTCTCTCCAATCAATATTTCTCTCTCTCTCTCTCTCTCCCTCTCCCTCCCTCTCTCTATAAAATCAATAAAATCATATTTTTAAAAAATAGATTAGAGAAGAAGACTGCAGAATTGCAGAGAATACACTAAAATAATATATGGGCTTACATTAGCGTGCATTAATGTGGGTGACAGGTGCTCTTGGTTAATTGATTTCATGACAGTTCTTACTAAGGGTTCTAATTTATGTATTTTAAGGCTGGTGGCTGCATGGGGCTTTGACAGTGCTCTGCATTGGCTGCGCACACAAGAGCTTAATGTGGTCTGAGTCAGTGACACTCAGTACAGAGAGTTTATTGTAAATGTGTTGAAATTTTATATTTTACAGAAGATTCCACAATACCTGACACTCAGCCTGGGTGCTCAATCTCAATTGTAGTATCTTGAACTGTATAAAGGGATCCCAGAAATCCACAGCCAGAATGTTATTACCAAGGTGACCTTACTGCATTTCAAAGGTCATTTCCTGAGCTCCCACGATCAGAAAAGCAATTAAAGTCCCAAAGCACTTAATCCACTCATTTGTTAAGGACTTTGGTATCTCTGAAGAGAGGTGAGTGCATGAGGGTTTGAGAGCAGGAAGAGGGTGACTCTGCAGCGCTGTGGTTAAGCTGCTGGCACAGAGGTACACGGCCGAGTCCCCCTGCTCTGCACGCTGGATTGTCAGAGTGGAGTTGGAGCCATCAGGCCTCTCAGCAAAGAACCGCTTGTTAGGAATCCCTGATGTGTCTAGGGGATTCTTGTTCTGAAAGTAAAGCAAAAACTCCGGGCCCTGCCCCAACATCTGTCGGTACCAGTAAAGGAAGCTGTGTCCAGAAATTGGATCACACCTGAGAGTAACATTCTGTCCTCTCTCTGTGACTATGTGCCTGGGGGACTGGGACACTCCAGCATCTGTGTGACCTATGGAGACAGATTTGGAAATAGAATAAGGACAAATAATTGTAATCATCACACAGACACACACACACACACACACACACACACACACGCACAATGAAAGTGGTTTTCTGAGGACTCACCTGCCCCCAGGAGACAGAAGCTTACCCAGCAGAGGAGCCTGGTGCCCATGGCAGGGTCAGGACAGGAATGGGTGGTTCACCAGGTCAGGTTCCTTGTGAGAATGAGCAGAGGAGGAGGGACTTCCCTGTATGCACAGGCAGTTCCCATAGTGACATCACTGAGCCTGAGGATTGCCTGATACTAATTAATTAATTAATATACTAATTAATTAATTAAGATGTCAGCAGTTCTGAGATGCCCCATTCTTTTAACTACAATAAGAAAGAAAAAAATATTGTCACTCATAATCAGAAGCTTCTATTGTTTCTGCAGGTCACAACCAAGTGCCTTCACTGTGTTCATTAACCTCCATGTCTTTTTATTTCTCTACAGCTCATAGCAAAGTCTTGTGTCCTTTTTGGTCACCATGCAGTAAACAATAGGTTCCTATAGCTTCTTTCTGGAAGAGGACTCCACTTTATTGACCTTTAAGATACTAGTGTGATGAGGTGAAAATCTAGAGCACAGGAAGCACTTTCCCATGTAACAGCTCACCTACAGAGGACAGACTGACAGACTGCAATAGTGCGGAGTGTGTGTCTGAGGTCCTGGGTCTGATGCAGACCTGGCAGATACTGCACTGAAGGTGGACCTAACCACACACAGAGGTTCAACCTGCTGGCTCAGGCCACTGGGGGCTCCATGGTGTGAAGTTTGTTTAGGGCTCCCCTAAGTCCAGGGTGCAGGGCCTCCCCCTGCCTTTTTGTACTGAGAGGAGGCGGCCCTGCAGTGCTGTGGATTCACTGCTGGAACAGAAGTACACAGATGTCTGGGAGGGTGTCTCTGACTCCAATGTGAGGGCAAAGTTCTCTGTATTTGATCTAGAGACACTGTACCCATCAGCACCATCTCCTTTGGCAGTGATCCCAGCACTGACTGAGTAATAGATCAGCGTCAGCTCATGGCTCAGGTCTTGGCGATACCAGTACATAACGTTGTGGTTATTAGTCTGGTGACAACTCACTGTCACATTCTTTTCTGTCCCCACAACCTTGTATCTTGGGCTATGGGTGATTCGGGCATCCAGGTTTCCTGTAAGGAAGCCACAGACCTGATGCTGTCATCCTAAGATGAAGGCTTTGGCTGAGGTCTTGGGAATCCAGGGCAGGAAGCCCCCCTGTACTCACCTGCCCACAGGAGACAAAGAGCCACCCAGAAGAAGAGCCTGCTGACCATTTCAGATCCAAGGCAGAATCTCATGTCTTTCTGCTCTGCTTGGGGGAAATAGACTCAGTGATGTCACTGTCCTTGACAAATGCTTGAGCTGTAGAGCTAATCTGCCACACCCCTTCCCCACTGGAACAAATCAGTGATCCTCTCAGTTACCAGGAACCACCTGATGTCCAGGAAGATTTTAAAGCCCCAAGGTCAGGGTCATTGGAATCTGAAGACTTGTTTTATGCTGTCTCACAATTCACTGACTGAGGGGAGCCTTGCCATCCGTGCTCAGATCTCTACATGCTCATGGGAAAGAGTTCTCCCTTGGTTTCATCTGAAGCCACAGAAGACTGTTTCAGCTACGACCCTGTGACTGTGCTTTTTGTGAAAAAGAGGAGACTGGTTAGCAATGTGGATGAGGGTACACACTTCTAACGTCTCCAGGAAGGTCTTGCACCCATCAATGGAGATATTGATTGAATCATAAATGTGCTACAGTGCCAAGCTTGCAGCTAGTCGA
>NW_005873558.1:16974-20425 GCF_000147115.1 Myotis lucifugus | reverse complement strand
AGCTCAATGTCATCTCAATGGCCAACTATAATGACATACAGTGACAAAGGACATGAAGTAAAAAATCAGAGGTGAGGAGGAGGTAAATGGTCATCACATGGAAAGGCTTGCAGCTTGATGCCTGGTAAACCCAGGAAGGGTTGTTACATCTTACCCAGGTCTTAACTGTCCCCAGGGCACCAAAGGACACACAGCAAAGGAGCCTACATTCTAGTCTGGGTCAATGTGAAAAAGAGGAGTTTCTCAGCTAGGACTCACAGTGTTTGGGTTAGAGTGCATGGAATCCCAGAGATCTGTGGACTGTTCTCACAAGAAGGTATCATTTACCCATATTCTTAGTACATTCTCACAAATACCCTAATTTCTTTAGGGAGATTAACATTTACCAGGAATAGTTCCTTGCAATTCTCTTCTAATTAATGAATGAGAGTCACAAATTTGATGTTGAATAAAATGTACCTCAGTAGAAAGCTTTTTATTTCTCCTTGTGTTCTTGCACGTTTTCCCCAAGATCCTGAATAAGGCCTGTACATGGTAAATAGTGAAGGCTGGATGGGCCATGGAGACAATGAAGAAAAATTGCAGGCCTTCTCATTTGCATGGAAACTGTTCAAGACTTCTAAATATTTTTCTATTTTCTTTTTAGAAAAGCACCATAGAATTTTATAAGCATACATCCCCACCAAGTCCAAACTACTCTGTACATGTATTCAATTAGTGTTTGTTGAATGAAAGGAATGAATGGTTATCGGAGTCCAGGCAGACTCCACTTCTGTAAATATAACCCAGTCTAGCCAGTTACAAATAGGTTCAGGGCTTGAAGGGAGCAGAGACACATGTGAGGCTGCTGGAAATTCAAAATAAGACAAAGCAAACTGGGAAATTTTCATTTATACTTGCTATTATAAGACTTTTTGAATGATTAGATGGCAGAATGAATGAAATAAAAATGACAGTCTCTTGTAAAGGGATGGGTCCTTTGATGGTCACTACCTTCCATCACTGTCACCATATAGGCTGCCCCTGGAGGCACAGTCTGAGATGAGAATTTAGGTGCAAGTTGTTTATTTGGAAAATGATCTCAGGAAGCAGGAGAAAGAGAGCAGGGAGGAAAAGTCATGGAAGGAGAAAATCAGAATAAGGTGCAATATTGTGGTTGTGCAGGAACATCAGGAGATGGATTTTGTTGGAACTTACAGAGAAGCACACAGACCACCTCCTGAACTGTCCTCCTGGATACAGAGACTGAGCTTTCATCCTTGGCTCCTTTCCTTCCAGGAGCATTAGCACTTCTGCAGCTCTGACTGCCCTGGGGTGCAGGCCACGTGGCCTTCCATTATAGAGAGGAGGCCAGAGCAGAAAGCAGAGGGGCTCCCAGCCTGCAAGTGAGGGGGTAAATGCTGTCAGAACCAGGTAAATGCACATAAACTTGCATCTAATTGTTCACTGCAGCTGAGGCTGATACCAGAGGTGGGATGGGATGGACGGCACTAGAGGCTCCACTATAATGGTTTCTCTTCACACAAAACTGTCCTTTCCATCAGCTCTTCTATGTGATCATCAATCACTCTTAAGCCACAACTTTCTGGAAGCACCACACCTTCTTGTACATCAGACTTAGCATCAAAAGGAAGTGCTGTCCTGTGTCCTATTTAATTTTCTCTTAAGAGGCACCTTGATTTCACCCAATAAATTATCAGATGACAGTATTTGCATTTCAGAGGAGTGTCTATCTGAACCATAGATGAGTCAGATAAAGTAACCCATGGATGCCTTTGACCCAGAACTGCACATAGTAAATAATTGTTCTAGACTAGAGATCGGTCACAGTGTTTATAGAGAACAAAGAGGACTTGAGCCTATATTTTCATTAAGCAATTTGTTGTATTTGCTTGTGCATTATTTGCCCCAGTTTACAAATGTAAAAACTCAGACAAATAGTTTGTGAGTCACCATCCCAAGGCAGGTCAGAATATGAACAGACAGGTCCAGGAAGCTGGATCTCTTTCCTTAACAGTGAAAGCTGTTATGCAAATGATTTGGGTTAGAGCCTGAAGTTCTGAAAGGGACCTTTGGGTCAAGGTTCCCATTTTGAAGATGCCTCTCTCTGTCAAATGCAGAAGGGTGGGGTGATTTAAAGGATAGGTGGAAGTCAGTATCATCCATGTCTGTGTCCCAGTTCTGATATTTGTTAGCTGCACCACCTTAAGCCAAGTATCCAAACTCTCCAACAATCAGTGTTTTCACTTATAATGTGAGTAATATATGCTATAAATTATAAATTAATTTATAAATTAATATAAATTATCTCACAGAAAATGTGCAACAATTAAGGTGGTTGAATTAAATGAACAAAATGTGTGGAATTAAAGTCATCTGCATTCACCAATAAACTTGTACCCCAGTCTGTAAATGTCTACACCATTCATTTAATAGCTGTGATGCTCAGATGTTTTCTTCAGTTCCTGACTTGGGGGCAGAAGCAGGGATTTAAGATGTTCTGATGGAAAATGCAGGCAAGCTGAGACCCTCCCACCTCTAAACCTTCCAGTGGTTTAGAAACACTGATTCCCTGCAGTATCTCCCAGAATCCTGCCTGCAATTCCTAGAGGGCTTCTGTTTTCTTGGTGAACCTTCTGCTAGTCTGGAAATCACCCTAGTCACTTAGCTCATCTATTAGGGGGACATCATGGCCTCCCTCCATGTGAACTAGGACAGGACAAATGCACATTCTCTGTCATGAAGTTTTGTGTCCTGAAGTTGGACGGCAATCAACTGTGTATCCTCACATGATGGGTGACTTCCCCCATCCCAGCTAAGATGCTCTTGAAATGGGAGAGCCAGGGCTCTGTTATATCCTACTAGAGGCCTGGTGCACGAAATTCATGCGTGGATAGGGTCCTTAGGCCTGGCAGGGGATGAGGGCCCATCTTTGGGTTGACTGGAGGGGCCCTGCTTTGGCTTGCCTAGTGCCATCCATTCGCCAGCCCTGCCCTCTGCTGCCGGTGCCAGTCACCTCCCTCTGCAGGTCAACCAGTGTGGTAATCAGGGTTGGAGGGGGTGGGCGCTGGCACCCACCTTGGCTAGCCTGGGGCCTGTGGGCCTGCCCCCTGATGGTTAGTGCATGTCATAGCGACCAGTCATTTCACCATTTGTTCCCCTGTTCAGTAGATTTGCATATTAGGCTTTTATTATATAGGATGGGCCAAGCCCAGGAAGCATCATGGAATTCTAGAGGTAATGTTGCTTTTGGAGGCCTGGACATTTAGGGTTGACATATGTGAAATATTGGGAATGTCCAGGATCTGCAGCTTCCTGCCTATAAAAAGTTATATTAAAGGCTTCTTCTTCTGTAAAGTGGACACATATTAGTGACAATGCATTAGCACACACAACATGGACCCCACTCTATCACAGCAGGAGTTCCTGCCATGTGCTAGGAATTGCAAGG
>NW_005873558.1:13797-16481 GCF_000147115.1 Myotis lucifugus | reverse complement strand
CCAGTACACATTGCTGTGTCTGAGATGGGGTGGCACTTCAGAACAGCCTTCCCGCCTTGGACTTTGATTATGTGTCTTGGGGACTGGGTGACTCCAGCAGCCACAGAACCTGCGGAGGAAGGAAACAGAAGCTGTAGACCAGCACAGGAAGGAGATGGACAGGCCAACAACAATCAAGAACTTTGGGTTCAAGGGATGTCCCATCTGAAGTCAGGACTCACCTGCCCCCAGAAGGCAGAGCACCATGCAGCAGAGGAGCCGGGGGCCCCTGAAAGATTCAGGCAGGACAAGACTGGCCATCTCCCCACTCTGGACTCTGGTGTTTGGGGTGAGAGAGCAGACGGTTTGCCTCTCTCTCTGCTCTGAGTGGAGGGCTTGCCTGTGATGTCACTGTCCTGATGTTACTGTCCTTGTAGGCTCCACAGGCAGCCTGCACTTCCTAGACAGGCTCAGTTGGTCTAGGCATTCCCCATTCTGTCCATCTTCCTATCAGTAGGTGCTCTGGCTGTGCTGAGCTGGGCCAGGCTGGTTTTGTGGCAGGTGACCATCCCCCAGCTTCTCTGTTTCCCAGGAGCAGGTGCTTCTTGCTCTACACCTGGCTTGAATTATCCCAGCTGCCTGACTGAAAGAAGTCCCATCACACTCTCCACCAAGCATAGGCTTCAAGAGAGAGCTTAACTCCAGGCAAGGCCAACCTCATGGCTCCCTAATGTGACAACACACCTGCATAGCAGTTAATGTGAGAAGATATGACCATCAAACCTCTGATTCATCAGACAATCTCCCTGATGTAGGGACCCAGCCATGATTCTCTCCCTTAACCCTCCCTCTGCCACTGGGCCCCATCAGCAGCTCACTCCATGGATCCACAGTGCCCTCAAGCGGCCACTTGTGCAGTAGTGGTGTTGACACTGCCCAGGCTGGCTGGGTTCTGAATTAGAGTCAGGACTGGACAAGATACTGCAAGCTCCTGCTGATGTGATGTTTACCTGTCTCAGCCCACCCTTTGCACGTGGCACTGAGGGAGGCATGGTGCATTTTTCTAAGAAGGAAACACAAATTCTAAATCTCATCAATGAGTGTTCTGGGAAAGAGGACACCATGCATGCTGCTGCCCTGGGAAGGGGAGGAGGGACCTTGGGAAAAGTACTCTCTTTAACCAAAGTTAATTCCTGGGGAGGGCTGACCTTGGCCTTTTATCAGTCAAAACATCTAAGGAGCTGGAAATAGACCATCTCTGAAAAGGGAGCTGCCTAATTATAGATTTTTTTTTACCAGTCTTTTTTATTCTTTTGCTTTTTTAAATAATTGAATTATTTACTTTTAAATTATTGATTTGTAGGAAATATTTATATTTTGAATACATTACCAGCAAAAAATATATTCATAGATATTTATTTTTCTTAATATATTTTGTTGAACAGGATTTTAAAACTTTTAATAAAGAAAAATATGCTTTTTAAAGATGAGAGTATTTTCTTGTCCTCTCAAAGTCATTTTGCCTACTCCAAGGTCATGAAAAGAATTTGTTCAGCTTTCTCTCAGAACTTTATTGAGAATGCTGACCCATCTTATATTCATTTTTGTTTATGGAACTATCAGCAAACTTTTTCTGGAAAGGGTCAGATGGTAAAGATTTTGGTTTTCTGTCCCAGCTCCCCACCTCTGCCCCTGCAGTGACGAAGAGCCAGAGACACTGCCCTCTCGAGTGAGCATGGCTGTGCGCCAATAAACTTGGTGTATGGATACTGAAATCTGAATTCCATATTATTTTTCTAAGTCACAAATATTACTTTCTCAATTTTTTCAACCATGTATGTAAACATCATTTGTTAGCTTTTGGGCCATACAAGAACAAGTTGAGACCAGATTTTGCCCACTCCTGGTTTATGGAATGAGATAAGGATTGAGATTTATTGTTTTTTTATATGTAAACAGTTTTTCCAGCACCATTGTTGAAATGACTATTTCCCCCCATTTTGTGGTACTTTTAGTGTTTGATCTAGAGATCACAACATGCATCTTTACTTCACCCACAAAAATGTCTATTAACCATAGATTTTTCATAAATGCCCTGGATTAGGGGAGGATGTTTCCAATTATTTCTGATTTACTGAGTTTTTACCTGAAACATATGTTGAATTGTATTAAGTGTTTTTGAGCATCAATAGAGATGATCATATGATCTTTCCTTTTTTTTTTTAGTATTTGAGAGTTTAAACTACATTTCATATTTTTTAATTTTAAACTGGCTGCACATTGCCAAAGTAAACCCCACTAGGTGAGGAGGCATTATTCTCTGTAGATATTGTTCTATTTGATATACTGGAATTCTAAAAGGATTATTAATCTGTGTTCTAGAGGTGTATTGGCCTACAGGTTTTTGGTGGTTTATTTATTTTTGTTTTTGTAATACTTTGGTCTCATTTTAGTATAGTATGGTGGCGTCAGGATAAGTAGGGAATTATTCATGATTTTTCAGGTTTCTCAGTGGGTACTTCTATGGTGGCATCCTACCAATTTTGATATGATATATTTTAATTTTCATTCCATTAATATTCCTTTATAGTTTTCCTTTTGATATGTTCTTTGCCATTTCATTTACAAATATTTGAGATTTTCCCAGAACGCTTTCTGTTATTGATTTCTAATTTAGTTCCTCTGTGATGATAGAATATAGTTTG
>NW_005873558.1:0-12900 GCF_000147115.1 Myotis lucifugus | reverse complement strand
CTTCCGGGAAGAAGCTCCTTGCCAAGCACGTGGCCAAGGTAAGATGGAGCACTTATCCTGGGGCAAGATGGAGGGCGTAGCCCTTACCCTGGGGCAAGATGGAGGTCGTAGCCCTTACACTGGGGCAAGATGGAGGGCCTAGCCCTTACCCTGGGGCAAGGTGGGAGGGCCTAGCCCTCGCCCTTTCATTTTCAAGTGATATTATGTTGTGATGTACTCTGCGAATCACACAAGGACGCCTCAAGAAGTCGAATTAAGGAGTCACATTTATTGCAAATCTGGGACTACGAGGGGGCATTTCGCTCTCCCAAATCTCGCAGTAGCCTCCCCAGCCCCAACATCAGATTTATATAGGCAAAGGTCACAAAGGTATTGATTACAACCCAGGGTTTGGAATGAGGAACCTGGTTTGCACAAAGCAGTTAAAGAAGCAAAATTGAGCCGATTAGTTATCTACAAAGATTAATTATAGTTTTGGGTCTTCGGACCACTGAGTTGACAGAAACACAGTATCTAGAGCCCTCGGGTCTTGGGACCACTGAGACAATTTAGGATAATTGTGCTGTCCTGGTTCCCAGGTACAGAAGAATGTGCTTTCTAAAACCAGTATGACCACAACCAATGGGGTATTCACATTACAATCAGTAGGGTATTCAATCGAATGGGATGATTTATATAATTCAGAAAATCAAAGTAACTTTTCTATTGTTAAACAAAGCAAATAAGTACAGAAGCCAAACAGCAGGGTTAAAGTTAAACTATAGTTTCTACCTGAAATGATTGCTACCATACTTCAATTATATCACCGGATATAGACTAGGAAAACCTCACAATGGTAAGATATCTATCCATTTATCTGCTCCCCGACTTGCTATTGCTGTCACACATTTTACATTTATGTGAAAAGTAACAGAAGTCCCTCCCTTATCTGCAATTTCACTTTCCACTGTTTCAGTTGCCAGCTGTCAAGAACCATTTAGAATTAAATAGTCATTTCCAGAAATAAGCAATTCCCAAGTTTTCACTTGAGCACCATTCTGAATAGCCTGATGGAATCTTGTGCCATCTTGTTTTGCCAGGCAAAACATCCCTTTGTCCAGCATGTCAAGGCAGTGTCATATAACCCACTGTTAGTCACTTACTGGCCATCTAGATTGGTTTTATCACATTGACTGTAGCAGCGTCACAGTGCTTGTGTTCTAGTCAACCTTCTTTCACTTAAAAGTGGCCCCAAAGCACAAGAGTATTGATGCTGTCAATTCCGACATGCCAACAAGATGTTATAAAGTGCTCCCTTTAAGTGAAGAGGTATTCATGTATATGGTAAACAGTGTATAGAGGGTTTGGTACAATCAGTGGTTTCAAGCATCCACTAGGATTATTGGAAAGTATACTCCAAGGATAAGGGGGGAACCACAGTAACTGTTATTCAGGTCTTCTTTGAATCAATTTTTTTAACACCCATCTCAAGTAGGGTTTTTTTTAAACCAAGCTAAATTTTAATTTCTACTAAAAATAGATTTGAAAAGAAGAATGCATGTTTGCCTGAAAAAATACTAAAACAATATATGGATGTACATTAACCTGCATTATTGTGGCTGATAAATGCTCCTGGAAAATTATTTCAATGGCAATTAATATTGATTTCAGAGAGAGAGGAAGAAAGAGATAGAAACATTGATGAGAGAGAACCATTGATTGGCTGCCTCTTACACACACCCCACTCAGGATCTAGCCCGTAACCCGGCTGTATGCCCTGACTATGAATCGAACCAGTGACCTGTCAGTTCCTGGGTCGATGCTCAACCCCTGGCTGGGCTCAATGACAGTTCTTACTGAGGATTCTAATGTATGTATTGTAAGGCTGCTGGCTGCATGTGGCCTTGACAGTGCTCTACTTAGTGTGGTCTGAGTCAGTGACACTCAGTACAGGGAGTTTACTGTAAATGTGTTGAAACTTTATATTTTACAGGAGAAGATTTCACCATACCTGACACTCAGCCTGAGTACTCAGGCTCTATTGTAGAATCTTTGAACTGTATAACAGAATCCCAGAGCTCCACAGCCAGAATAATATTTAGGTATTTCGAAGGTCATTTCCTGACCTCCCACTATCAGGAAAACAATTACAGTCCCAATGCACTTATCCCCCTTGATGAGGGAAGAAGAGAGCCACTCATTTGTTCTGAGACTCTGGGAACTCTGAGGAGAGGTGAGCACATGAGGGTTTGAGAGCAGAAAGAGGGTGACTGTGCCATGCTGTGGTTAAGCTGCTGGCACAGAGGTACATGGCTGAGTCCTCCTGCTCTGCACGCTGGATCTTCAGAATGGAGAAGGAGCCATCAGGCCTCTCAGCAGAGAACTGTTCTTTAGGCATCCCTGATGTGTCCAGGGTCACCATGTTTTGGAAATAAAGCCAAAAATCCAGGCTCTGCTCTAGTGTCTGTTGGTACCAGTAAAAGACCGTGTGTCCAGAAATTGGATCACACCTGAAAGTGACATCCTGTTCCCTCTCTGTGACTATGTGCGTGGGGGACTGGGACACTCCAGCTTTGGTGTGACCTGTGGAGACAGAAGTTGGGAATAGAGTGAGGAAAAACAATAGTAAACAGCACGCACACACACACACACACACACACACACACACACACACACAGAAACTCTTGTCCACAGTTAAAATGATAATTTTTAAGGACTTGCCTGCCCCCAGGAGACAGAGGCTCACCCAGCAGAGGAGCCTGGTGTCCATGGCAGGGTCAGGACAGGAATGGGAGGTTCACTAGGTCAGGATCGTGTGAGCATAGGCAGAGGAGGAAGGACACTCCTTGTCCCCACAAGGCAGTTTCCATAGTGACATCATTTTCTCTTTCAATCCCTTCAACCTCAGGGACATGTGATATATATTTCAGCACCCTTGGGTGACTAATTTGAATATTTATAAACTCCCTTTTCAATAAATTCAATGCATGGCTGTCACTCTGGACTCCTATGCTCTCTACATGCAGAGGTCTCACTGCATTTCTAAGCTTTTCTTCTCATTCACCAGCCAGTCCAGTCCCCTGGGCATTTTCAGTTAAGACAGATAGATCAACAGCATCATCAATACCAGATACCAAAGGGTTAATTCACTGTCTTCTCTGCAAGTCAGGATCTCCTGTGAGCATCCCTGTTTTTGTCATCATGCCTTCCTCTCTGCCAGTCACACATGCTCAACCTTATCCAGTTCTTAGACCAGGGTGGGCACTGGGCATTGACTTGGCTTTGCCCTGAAATGCACTAACATTCAGAGATATGAGATAAAATGATTCCCTGGGAAAGTGTCTGAGTTGAAAGCTCCTATTTTTCTGTATGTCATGACCAAATGCCCTTCCTATGTTCATTACCCTCCATGTCGTTTTATGGCTCTATAGCCCATAGCAAAGCCGTATGTCCTTCTAGGTCACCATGCAGTAAACTATAGTTTTCTTATTGCTTCTTTGTGGAAGAAGACTCCACTTCATTGACCTTTAAGATACTAGTGTGTAACATACAAGGGGGTCAGGATGGATGTCATTTATAGTTGACTTTCCAATCTGGAGGCATCAGTCTCAAGCTGATGAGGTGAAAACCTAGAGCTGGGGAAGCACCTTCCCATCTAATAGGGTAGCTGCAGAGGACAGACTGACAGACAGCAATAGTGGAGAGTGTGTGTCCCAGTCCCTGTCTCTGGTCAACACCTGTCAAAAAATGCCCCAGAGGTGGTCCTCAGCGTACACAGACGTTCAATCTGCTGAAAAGGCTACTGGGGGCTACTCAGTGCAAGGGTTTATGAGTCCAGGGTGCAGGGCCTCTTCCTGCCTTTTTGTACTGAGAGGAGGCGGCCCTGCAGCGCTGTGGCCAACTTCACTGCTGGCACAGAAGTACACAGATGTCTGTGAGGGGGTCGCCGATTTCAGTGTGAGGACAAAGTTCTCTTTATTTTGTCTAAGGACACTGTACCCATCGGCACCATCTCCTTTGGCGGTGATCCCAGCACTGACTGAGTAATAGATCAGCGTCAGCTCATGTCCCATGTCTTGGCGATACCAGTACATAACGCCGTGGTTATTAGCCTGGTGACAACTCAGTGTCACATTCTTTTCTGTCCCCGCAACCTTATATCTTGGGCTCTGGGTGATTTGGGCATCCAGGTTTCCTGTAAGGAAGCCACAGACCTGATGTTGTCATCCTAAGATGAAGGCTTGGGCTGAGGTCTTGGGAATCCAGGGCAGGAAGCCCCCCTGTACTCACCTGCCCACAGGAGACAAAGAGCCACCCAGAAGAAAAGCCTGGTGACCATTTCAGGTCCAGGGCAGAATCTCATGTCTTCCTGTTCTGTTTTGAGAAAAATAGACTCAATGATGTCACTGTCCTTGACAAATGCTTGAGCTTTAGAGCTAACCTGCCACACCCCTTCCCCACTGGAACAAATCAGTGGTCCTCTCAGTTACCAGGAGCCACCTGATGTCCAGGAAGTTTTTAAAGCCTCAAGGTCAGGGTCATTGGAATCTGAAGACTTGTTTTATGTTGTCTCACAATTCACTGACTGAGGGGAGCCTTGCCATCCGAGCTCAGGTCTCTACGTGCTCATGGGAAAGAGTTCTCCCTTGGTTTCATCTGAAGCCACAGAAGACTGTTTCAGCTACGACCCTGTGACTGTGCTTTTTGTGAAAAAGAGGAGGCTGGTTAGCAATGTGGATGAGGCTACACACTTCTAACGTCTCCAGGAAGGTCTTGCACCCACCAAACGGGAGAATATTGATTGAATCATAAATGTGCTACAGTGCCAAGCTTGCAGCTAGTCGATATCAATCAGTACATGCTGCGATTTCTTATACAGATTATACCTCAGTCTGAGGTGACCCCATTTCTGTGACGACATAGCTCAATGTCATCTCAATGGGCAACTATAATGACATAACAGTGACAAAGGACATGAAGTAAAAAATCAGAGGTGAGGAGGAGGTAAATGGTCATCACATGGAAAGGCTTGCAGCTTGATGCCTGGTAAACCCAGGAAGGGCTATTACATCTTAGCCAGGACTTAACTGTTCCCAGGGCACCAAGAGCCACACAGCAAAGGAGCCTACATTCTAGTCTGGGTCAATGCGAAAAAGAGGAGTTTCTCAGCTAGGACTCACATTGTTTGATTAGAGTGCATGGAATCCCAGAGATCTATGGACTGTTCTCACAAGAAGGTATCATCTACCCATATTCTTAGTACATTCTCACAAATACCCTAATTTCTTTAGGGAGACAAACGTTTACCAGGAATAGTTCCTTTGCAATTCTCTTCTAATTAATGAATGAGAGTCACAAATTTGATGTTGAATAAAAATGTACCTCAGTAGAAAGCTTTTTCCTTCTCTTTGTGTTCTTGCACGTTTTCCCCAAGATCCTGAATAAGGCCTGTACATGGTAAATAGTGAAGGCTGGATGGGCCATGGAAACAATGAAGAATAATTTCAGGCCTTCTCATTTGCACAGAAACTGTTCAAGACTTCTAAATATTTTCCTATTTTCTTTTTAGAAAAGCACCATAGAATTTTATAAGCATACATCCCCACAAAGTCCAAACTACTCTGTACGTGTATTCAATTAGTGTTTGTTGAATGTAAGGAATGAATGGTTATCGGAGTCCAGGCAGACTCCACTTCTGTAAATATAACCCAGTCTAGCCAGTTACAAATAGGTTCAGAGCTTGAAGGAAGCAGAGACACATGTGAGGCTGCTGGAAATTCAAAATAAGACAAAGCAAACTGGGAAATTTTCATTTATACTTGCTATTATAAGACTTTTTGAATGATTAGATGGCAGAATGAATGAAACAAAAATGACAGTCTCTTGTAAAGGGATGGGTCCTTTGATGGTCACTTCCTTCTATCGCTGTCACCATATAGGCTGCCCCTGGAGGCACAGTCTGAGATGAGAATTTAGGTGCAAGTTGTTTATTTAGAAAATGATCTCAGGAAGCAGGAGTAAGAGAGCAGGGAATAAAAGTCATGGAAGGAGAAAATCAGAATAAGGTGCAATATTGCGGTTGTGCAGGGACATCAGGATATGGATTTTGTTGGAACCTTCAGAGAAGCACACAAACCACCTCCTGAGCTGAACTCCTGGATAGAGAGGCTGAGCTGTCATCCCTGGCTCCTTTCCTTCCAGGAGCATTAGCAATTCTGCAGCTCTGACTGCCCTGGGGTGCAGGCCACGTGGGCTTCCATTATAGAGAGGAGGCCAGAGCAGAAAGCAGAGGGGCTCCCAGCCTGCAAGTGAGGGGATAAATGCTGTCAGAACCAGGTAAATGCACATAAACTTGCATCTAATTGTTCACTGCAGCTGAGGCTGATACCAGAGGTGGGATGGGATGGATGGCACTAGAAGCTCCACTATAATGGTCTCTCTTCACACAAAACTGTTCCTTCCATCAGCTCTTCTGTGTGATCACCAATCACTCTGAAGCCACAACTTTCTGGAAGCACCACACCTTCTTGTACATCAGACTTAGCATCAAACGGAAGTGCTGTCCTGTGTCCTATTTAATTTTCTCTTAAGAGGCACCTTGATTTCACCCAATAAATTATCAGATGACAGTATTTGCATTTCAGAGGAGTGTCTATCTAAACCATAGATGAGTCAGATAAAGTAACCCATGGCTGCCTTTGATCCCAGAACTGCACATAGTAAATAATTGTTCTAGACTAGAGATCGGTCACAGTGTTTATAGAGAACAAAGAGGACTTGAGCCTATATTTTCATTAAGCAATTTGTTGTATTTGCTTGTGCATTATTTGCCCCAGTTTACAAATGTAAAAACTCAGACAAATAGTTTGTGAGTCACCATCCCAAGGCAGGTCAGAATATGAACAGACAGGTCCAGGAAGCTGGATCTCTTTCCTTAACAGTGAAAGCTGTTATGCAAATGATTTGTGTTAGAGCCTGCAGTTCTGAAAGGGACCTTTGGGTCAAGGTTCCCATTTTGAAGATGCCTCTCTCTGCCAAATGCAGAAGGGTGGGGTGATTTAAAGGATAGGTGGAGGTCAGTATCATCCATGTCTGTGTCCCAATTCCGATATTTGTTAGCTGCACCACCTTAAGCCAAGTATCCAAACTCTCTAACAATCAGTGTTTTCACTTATAATGTGAGTAATATATGCTATAAATTATAAATTAATTTATAAATTAATATAAATTATCTCACAGAAAATGTGAAATAAAGTGGTTGAATTAAATGAACAAAATGTGTGGAATTAAAGTCATATGCATTCACCAATAAACTTGTACCCCAGTCTGTAAATGTCTACACTATTCATTTAATAGCTCAGATGTTTTCTTCAGTTCCTGACTTGGGCAGAAGCTGGGATTTAAGATGTTCTGATGGAAAATGCAGGCAAGCTGAGACCCTCCCACCTCTAAACCTTTCAGTGGTTTAGAAACACTGATTCTCTGCAGTATCTCCCAGAATCCTGCCTGCAATTCCTAGAGGGCTTCTGTTTTCTTGGTGAACCTTCTGCTAGTCTGGAAATCACCTTAGTCACTTAGCTCATCTATTAGGGGGACATCATGTCCTCCCTCCATGTGAACTAGGACAGGACAAATGCACATTCTCTGTCATGAAGTTTTGTGTCCTGAAGTTGGACGGCAATCAACTGTGTATCCTCACATGATGGGTGACTTCCCCCATCCCAGCTCAGATGCTCTTGAAATGGGAGAGCCAGGGCTCTGTTATATCCTACTAGAGGCCTGGTGCACAAAATTCATGCGTGGGTAGGGTCCCTAGGCCTGGCAGGAGTTCAGGGCCGATCTTTGGGTTGACTGGCGGGGCCCTGCCTTGGCTTGCCTGGTGCCACCCATTCGCCTGCCCTGCCCTCTGCTGGTGCCAGTCACCTCCCTCTGCAGGTCAACCAGTGGGGTGATCGGGGTTGGGAGGGGGGTGGGCGCTGGCACCCACCTTGGCTAGCCTGGGGCCTGCGGGCTGGGGGAAGCTCCTGCGTTGAGCATCTGCCCCCTGATGGTTAGTGCATGTCATAGCGACCAGTCATTTCACCATTTGTTCCCCTGTTCAGTAGATTTGCATATTAGGCTTTTATTATATAGGATGGGCCAAGCCCAGGAAGCATCATGGAATTCTAGAGGTAATGTTGATTTTGGAGGCCTGGACATTTAGGGTTGACATATGTGAAATATTGGGAATGTCCAGGATCTGCAGCTTCCTGCCTATAAAAAGTTATATTGAAGGCTTCTTCTTCTGTAAAGTGGACACACATTAGTGACAATGCATTAGCACACACAACATGGACCCCACTCCATCACAGCAGGAGTTCCTGCCATGTGCTAGGAATTGCAAGGTGCTGGCAGAGCTGGGAGGACAGTCAGGAAAGCTCAGGCTGAGCTCAGCAGGGCAGGGAGGATGTTGCAAAAGAAGTTAGCCCTATACTGGCAACTTGCTAAGGCCCCCTCCCTCTCCTGTGACATCCTCAGCTGGGGCAGGGAGGTTTGAGTACAGAAAGCCATTGACCCTGCAGGGCTGTGTCTAAGCTGCTGGCACAGAGATACACGGCTGAGTCTCCCAGCTGCAAGGCGCTCAGGGCCAGCTCAGAGCTGTAGTTATTGAATTGTTTTCCTGAGAACCGATCTGGGATGTTTCCTTTATGTCCCTCCTCCTTTTCATAAAAACTAATGAGGAACTCGGGGCTCTGGCTCAGAGCCTGCTGGTACCAGTACACTGTATTATGTCCGGAGATGGGATGGCACTTCAGAACAGCCTTCCCCCGTTGGACTTTGAATACATGTCTGGGGGACTGGATGACTCCAGCAGCCACAGAACCTGCGGAGGAAGGAGACAGAAGCTGTAGGCCAGCACATGAAGGGAATGGATGCTCCACCAACAGTCAAGAACTTTGGGTTCAAGGGATGTCCCACCTGAATTCAGGACTCACCTGCCCCCAGAAGGCAGAGGGCCACGCAGCAGAGGAGCCGGGGGCCCCTGAAAGATTCAGGCAGGACAAGACTGGCCATCTCCCAGCTCTGGACTCTGGTGTTTGGGGTGAGAGAGCAGAGGTTTTGCCTCTCTCTCTGCTCTGAGTGGAGGACTTGCCTGTGATGTCACTGTCCTGACGTTACTGTCCTTGTAGGCTCCACAGGCAGCCTGCACTTCCTAGACAGGCTCAGTTGGTCTAGGCATTCCCCATTCTGTCATCTTCCTATCAGTAGGTGCTCTGGCTGTGCTGAGCTAGGCCAGGCTGGTTTTGTGGCAGGTGACCATCACCCAGCTTCTCTGTTTCCTAGGAGCAGGTGCTTCTTGCTCTACACCTGGCTTGAATTATCCCAGCTGCCTGACTGAAAGAAGTCCCATCACACTCTCCACCAAGCATAGGCTTCAAGGGAGAGCTTAACTCCAGGAAAGGCCATCCTCATGGCTCCCAAATGTGACAACACACCTGCATAGCAGTTAATGTGAGAAGATATGATCATCAAACCTCTGATTCATCAGACAATCTCCCTGATGTAGGGACCCAGCCAGGATTCTCTCCCTTAACCCTCCCTCTGCCACTGGGCCCCATCAGCAGCTCACTCCATGGATCCACAGTGCCCTCAAGCGGCCACTTGTGCAGTAGTGGTGTTGACACTGCCCAGGCTGGCTGGGTTCTGAATTAGAGTCAGGACTGGACAAGATACTGCAAGCTCCTGCTGATGTGATGTTTACCTGTCTCAGCCCACCCTTTGCACGTGGCACTGAGGGAGGCATGGTGCATTTTTCTAAGAAGGAAACACAAATTCTAAATCTCATCAATGAGTGTTCTGGGAAAGAGGACACCATGCATGCAGCTGCCCTGGCAAGGGGAGGAGGGACCTTGGGCAAAGTACTCTCTTTAACCAAAGGTAATTCCTGGGGAGGGCTGACCTTGGCCTTCTATCAATCAAAAAATCTAAGCAGCTGGAAATAGACCATCTCTGAAAAGGGAGCTGCCTAATTATAGATTTTTTTTACCAGTCTTTTTAATTCTTTTGCTTTTTTAAATAATTGAATTATTTACTTTTAAATTATTGATTTGTAGGAAATATTTATATTTTGAATACATTGCCAGCAAAAAATATATTCATAGATATTTATTTTTTCATAATATATTTTGTTGAACAGGATTTTAAAACTTTTACTAAAGAAAAATATGTTTTTTAAAGATGAGAGTATTTTTTTGTCCTCTCAAAGACATTTTGCCTACTCCAAGGTCATGAAAAGAATTTGTTCAGCTTTCTCTCAGAACTTTATTAAGAATGCTGACCCATCTTATATTCATTTTTGTTTATGGAACTATCAGCAAACTTTTTCTGGAAAGGATCAGATGGTAAAGATTTTGGTTTTCTGTCCCAGCTCCCCACCTCTGCCCCTGCAGTGACAAAGAGCCAGAGACACTGCGCTCGCGAGTGAACGTGGCTGTGCACCAATAAACTTGGTGTATGGATACCGAAATCTGAATTCCATATTATTTTTCTAAGTCACAAATATTACTGTCTCAATTTTTTCAACCATGTATGTAAACATCATTTGTTAGCTTTTGGGCCATACAAGAACAAGTTGAGGCCAGATTTTGCCCACTCCTGGTTTATGGAATGAGATAAGGATTGAGATTTATTGTTTTTTTATATGTAAACATTTTTTCCAGCACCATTGTTGAAGTGACTATTTCCCCCCTTTTTGTGGTACTTTTAGTGTTTGATCTAGAGATCACAACATGCATCTTTACCTCACCCACAAAAATGTCTATTAACCATAGATTTTTCATAAATGCCCTGGATTAGGGGAGGATGTTTCCAATTATTTCTGATTTACTGAGTTTTTACCTGAAACATATGTTGAATTGTATTAAGTGTTTTTGAGCATCAATAGAGATGATCATATGATCTTTCCTTCTTTTTTTTTTTTTTAGTATTTGAGAGTTTAAACTACATTTCGTATTTTTTAATGTTAAACTGGCTGCACATTGCCGAAGTAAAAGCCCCGCCTTGGCTTGCCTCGCAAAAATGTCTTTGAAAGGACAAAAAAATACTCTGATCTTTAAAAAGCATATTTTTCTTTATTAAAAGTTTTAAAATCCTGTTCAACAAAATATATTAAGAACAAATAAATATCTATGGATATTTTTTTTGCTGGTAATGTATTCAAAATATAAATATTTCCTACAAATCAATAATTTAAAAGTAAATAATTCAATTATTTTAAAAAGCAAAAGAATTAAAAAGACTGGTAAAAAAAATCTATAATTAGGCAGCTCCCTTTTCAGAGATGGTCTATTTCCAGCTGCTTAGATTTTTTGATTGATAGAAGGCCAAGGTCAGCCCTTCCCAGGAATTAACTTTGATTAAAGAGAGTACTTTGCCCAAGGTCCCTCCTAAACTAGGTGAGGAGGCATTATTCTCTGTAGATATTGTTCTATTTGATATACTAGAATTCTAAAAGGATTATTAATCTGTGTTCTAGAGGTATATTGGCCTACAGGTTTTTGGTGGTTTATTTATTTTTTTTTTTGTAATACCTTGGTCTCATTTTAGTATCATAGTATGCTGGCGTCAGAATAAGTAGGGAATTATTCATGATTTTTCAGGTTTCTCAGTGGGTACTTCTATGGTGGCATCCTACCAATTTTGATATGATATATTTTAATTTTCATTCCATTAATATTCCTTTATAGTTTTCCTTTTGATATGTTCTTTACCATTTCGTTTACAAATATTGGGGATTTTCCCAGAATGCTTTCTGTTATTGATTTCTAATTTAGTTCCTCTGTGATGATAGAACATAGTTTAAATTCTGTTAAATTTATTGATCCTTAATTTATACCCAAAGTCTATAGTATCCTGGCCATAGTCTGTGTGCACTCGATAAGAATGTGTATTCTGCTGCTGATGGGTAATCTGTTCTATAAATGTGAGTTAGACCAAGGTGATCAATAATGTTGCTGATGTCTTCTGTATCCTGATTTTGTTGGGGGGGGGGGCGTGTCAAGTTGTTCAACCAATTACTGACAGGGGTTGAAATGTTTGATTATAATTGTGAATTTGTCTATTTCTCAGTGCTGTTTTTGTTCAGTGTTTTGAAACTCTTTTTAGATGCATAAATATTTATGATTACTATGTTTTCTTGATCAAATTTGTCCTTTTATCATTAGAACTAGATGCCCGGTGCACGAAATTCGTGCACTGGGGGATGGGGTTCCCTCAGCCAAGCCTGCCCCTCAGTCTGGGAGCCCTCAGTGGATGTCCTACTGATGGCCACAGTCTGGCAGCAGAGGCTCGGTGCAGCTGTCCCCGTGTGTGTGTGTCTGCTGGGGGCCTGCCCCCAGCCCCGCCACATAGGCTCCGAGCAGTTTCCGGGTGTGTGTGTCCACTGGTGGTCTGCTCCCAACCACATTGGAAGCTCAGAGTAGGCGCTGTGTGTGTGTGTGTGTGTGTGTGTGTGTGCGCGTGCGTGTCTCCTGGAGGCCTACCACCAGCCACACCCTGAAGGCTTCAAGCAGGCGCCCCTCTCTGTTGATCACTCAGGCTACTGGCCTCCACTGCATGTTGTACTCTCCCCTGAGCTGTGGCCAGGGTGGGGGGCCCTTCCCTACTGTGGGATCCCCAGGGCTACCTAGGGAAAGGCACACAGGGGGGCTGGCTGCAGGCCGCCCTTTCCGGCTCCGTGATCGCTGCTGCATCCCATGGGCAGGCGCACACAGGGGCTGGCTGCAGGCCGCCCTTTCCTGCTCCGTGATCGCTGCTGCGATCCCACGGGCAGGTGCACACAGGGGAATGTGGGTCCAGGGCAATCCGCCAGCCCCGGTCTGCCAGCGGGAGCCGTTTTGGGGCAATCGCCCACCGCAGCCCCCACACACACACACAGCCCAG
>NW_005873557.1:0-22746 GCF_000147115.1 Myotis lucifugus | reverse complement strand
GGTGGTCAGGAGGTACATTCTGGGCTCGATTGTCGACAGCGAGAAGAACTACGTGGACGCCCTCACGCGGATCCTGGAGGTACTGTCGCTCGCCGTCCACCTGCTCACAAAGGCCTCTCTAACTTTAACTCTGACGCAGCCGCCGACAAAATGCTCTGGATAGCGAAACGCTGGAGGCTGCTGCCGTGGTTCCATCTGTAGGAACGCGTTAATAACGTTTTTTAATCTAAAAATAAGTTGAGCCCCAGCCAGTTTGCTCAGTGGATAGAGCACTGGCCTGTGGTCCAAAGGGTTCTGGGTTCGATTCCGGTCAAGGGCACGTACCTGGGTTGCAGGCTCCTCCCCGGCCTGGTCCCTGGTCGGGGTGCATGCAGGAGGCAACCTATTGATGTGTTTCTCTCACATGGATGTTTCTCTCTGTCTCTCCCTCTCTTTCGTCTACTCTCCCTAAAAATCAATGGGAAAATAGCCTCGGGTGAGGATTAAAAGTAAATAAATAATAAACAAACAATACGCGGAGTGGCATGTTTTGGAATCCCTGTAACCGACACTCTCTCCACGCTTCCCCCATCCCCTTTCCTCTCTCTCGGTTCCCAGCAGTACGAGCGGCCGCTGGCGGAGATGGAGCCGCGGGTGCTGAGCGAGCGGAAGCTGCGGGTGGTGTTCCACCGGCTCCGGGAGGTGCGGCAGTGCCACCGCCTGTTCCAGATGGCGCTGGCCAGCCGCGTGGCCGAGTGGGACGCCGTGGAGATGATCGGCGACGTCTTCGTGGCTTCGGTGAGTGCCGGCCACCCGGCCCGCCCTGCTGTTCCAGCGGGGACGGTGCTGTCCTCACGGTCGGCCGCCTGCCTCCCCGGGAGGGCCCGCAGGATGGTCCACACCTGCCTCTCCGGGGCGACAGGGGTGACTGTCCGCGGAGGCTCGGGGACGGGGGGTCTAAGAGTCTCCACGCAGCAGCAGGGGGTTTGACAGGCTGAGCCCGGCTGTGCCGTCACCGTGCGGGCGGGGGTCGGGGAGCCTGCGTGAGGCCGTCCCTCTCTGTAGCCCGTCCCCTCCTGGGCACGTGGGGAGCTGGCTGAGCACACCCGCCTGTCCCCTCAGCCCCTGCTCCGCCCGGAGCTCCGAGTGCCAACGCTGAGCCCTGGGGCCGGTGGAGGGGGTGCAGGCTGCGGCCGTTCCTGGGCACGGCCCTCAGCCAGCTGCCCGGACGCCGCAGCCCGAGGTAGCGTTGGGCCTTGAGCCTCTGTCCTCGGTCCGTTCCCGACTTCGGCGCCTTGGGACCCACAAGCTTCCCTTCAGGCGCAGGAGCCTGCGGGGAACAGAGCGGCGCCGATGGATGGATGGCTGGCGGGCTGGCTGGATGGCGTGGACCAAGGGCGCCGGCAAAGGGCGCAGCTGCACGGCCCGTGCCCGTGGACTTGCGTGGGCGCTGTGGCCGCATGTGACACCTCTCCTTCCTCTGGGACAGCAGGAGGCACCGAGCTCGTGGGGGGGATCTGCGTGCAGCCCCTGCGGCCGTTGATATGGAAACAGAAACATCGGACATTTCCTCTGTCGTCGCCTCCACTTTTTCTCCAGCCCCTTCCTACAATATTTACCTGGATCAGACTTTTGAATGGAAACAGTCCTTTTAAAAAAGATAGGTTTTTATTGATTTCCGAGAGGAAGGGAGAGGGAGAGAATCATTGACGGGCTGCCTCCTGCACGCCCGCTGCTGGAAGCTCCTCCCGTGAGTGCTGGTGTGGGAGCGTCCTGCCGGCTCCTGTGCCCTGACTGACCCGACCGGGCATTGAACCCTGACCTCCTGGTTCATGGGTTGACTTGCGGAAACAGTCCTCTTTGTTTTAAACGTGACAAAGGTGAGCGTGCTCCTTCTCTACGTGATGGTCCCACCAGGTGTTCCCGAGGCTGTGGCTTCCATCCTGGCGGCCGGACGTGTGGACTCGGAGAGAAACACAGAGCGAGGCACTGTCTCTGCCTCCGGAGCCTCTGTGCTTCTTGGGCAATAGGACCGAGGACCTATGTGCGTGGCCCTCGGCCCAGGGCATTCCAGGAGCCGGGACCTCGTGCTGCCCCGCGGGCTGCCCTGTCCTGGAGGTGGAACCAGACAGCGAGGGCCGCGGGCCAGCTGGAGTGTAAGGAAGGGCGGCTGTGATGTCATCTCTGCACGTGGACAGCCAGGGACGTTTGCGGAAGCCCAGGCTGCATGGTTCTGAGCCAGGAGGCCTGAGTGCAGGATAAGGTCACCCTGCCGTTCAAACAACACCTGACACGTTTGCTTAAAAACATCCTACTCAGTGGGCAAAAGCTAAAACCATGTGCCCCCAGAACAGGAGCAAGACAGGGATGTCCGCTTTCACCATCTTGTTCAACATCGTACTGGAAGTCCTAGCCACAGCGATCAGACGAGAAGAAGAAATAAAAGGCATCCAAATTGGAAAGGAGGAAGTAAAACTCTCATTATTCGCAGACGACATGATAGTGTACATAGAAAACCCTAAAGACTCCACCAAAAAAACCTACTAGATTTAATAAATGAATTCGGCAATGTAGCAGGAACAAAATCAACACCCATAAATCTGTGACTTTTTTATACACCGATAATGAATTCTCAGAAAGAAAAACTAAATCCCATTTACCATTGCACCAAAAATATTAAGATACTGAGGAATACACTTAACCAAGGAGGTAAAAGACCTGTACTGAGAAAACTACAGGCTGTTGAAAAAAAGAGATAGAGGAAGACATACACAAGTGGAAGAGTATACCATGTTCATGGATTGGTAGAATCAACATCATTAAAATGTCCACACTACCCAAAGCAATCTACAGATTCAATGAAATACCTGCTAAAATACCAACGGCCTATTTCTCAGATCTAGAACAAACTCCAAAAATTTATATGGAACCAAAAAAGACCCCAAATAGCCACAGCATCTTGAGAAAGTTGAGCAAAATGGGAGGGGTCCCAATACCAGATATTACGTTACACTACAAAGCACTGTGCTCGAAACAGCCTGGTCCTGGCACAAGAACAGGCATAGAGATCAACGGAACAGAACAGAGTCCCCAGAAATCGACCCAAAAGGTCACACACGGTGGTAGTGAAGTTTGTTCCGCGTAGCGTGGCCCTGACGGGGGTTATTGAGGTTGGGAGGCCCAGGGCCGCTGCGTTCCTCACGTGTCCCGTGTCCGATTCCAGTTCTCCAAGTCCATGGTGCTGGACGCCTACAGCGAGTACGTCAACAACTTCAGCGCGGCCGTGGCCGTCCTCAAGAAGGCCTGCTCCACAAAGCCCGCCTTCCTGGAGTTCTTAAAGGTACGCGGCCTTCTCTTCCATTTTGGGTTTGAACATCTCTGATAACAGGCTCCACGTGGGATACTTGGTAAGGAAACTACGCACCCTCACCTCCAAGTGTCCGATGCCGCTCACTGTAACGGCTTTTATCCCAACAGCACCCTAGGCATTGGGTCAATGCGAGAAAGAAAGAGGTGAATTTTTAGAGGTAACATAGCTTTTATTTTTTGTAATTTATTTTATTATTATGTTGTTAATCCTCACCTGAGGATATTTTTACATTGATTTTTAGAGAGAGTGGAAGGGATAGGGGGAGGGGGAGAGAGAGAGAGAGAGAGAGAGAGAGAGAGAGAGAGGGAGGAACATCGATGAGAGAGACATATCTATCGGTGGCCTCCCCCTCGCATCCTAACCAGGGCTGGGGATCAAACCTGCAGACCAGGTACGTGCCCATGACCAGGAACTGAACCTGAGACCCTTTGGTGTGCAGGCCGATGCTCTAACCACTTAGCACACTGGCCAGGGCTTGAAGGTTCTGACTCAGAAGCCAGCCGCGCTCGCTGTAGGCCAGGGGCCGAGAGGTGGACCCGAGGGACGGGGCGGGGGGACAGGCGGTGGAGGAAGTGTCTGCAGACACGGATGCAGGCCCTTGAGTGGCCCTAACTCCGCCCCGAGGCCGCGTGCTGGGCGTGGACGGCCTTAACATCCCGCTGCCCGAGGTGAGGGAGACCCCTCTCTTTGCAGCAGAGCCAGGAGTCCAGTCCAGACCGCGTCACGCTCTACAGCCTGATGACCAGGCCCATCCAGAGGTTCCCGCAGTTCATCCTGCTGCTCCAGGTACCGTGACTCGGCCACCCCCATGACCCCTGCTGACCCCTGGAACCAGTCCTCCCTGTAGCCTCAGCCCCTCTCCTCCGAGGGGGCCCCACCAGCCTGTGTCCTGCGTTCGGCTCCGCTGACACTGACCCCCGAGCATCAGCCCTCAGATCCACTTTAGACGCCCAGTTCATAGCGGGTCCCGGTTCTGTCCCACTCGGCTACCAAGCTGGGGTCCCCACGTGCCCGCAGGTTCAGGAACGGGCTAGAGGGGTTCCCGGAACTCAGGAAGGCACTGGTGCGGGCGGTTTATTACAAAGGCTGTAACTCGGCCACCAGATGGACACACGGGGAGAGGGGCGGGTGGGAGGGGCCTGGGGCTGCCGGGTGCTCACCACCCTCCTGACCCCGAGCCTCTCCAGGCCTGCCTGTGGGTTCCCGTGGCGGTTCCACTGTCGAGGCGGACGAATGGCCTCACTGGCCAATGGGGACCGCCTCATCCCTCAGGCCCCTCCCTGGAGGTCCAGCCTCCAATCCCCACTCCTTCCTCTGGCCGCCAGCCCCACCTGGAGCCACGGCCGCGGGAGCCACCACTGGCCTCAGCTCAGGTGCGCTGGGCGGCTCTGCTCCCCGTCACTCAGAAACCCCGGAGTTTTAGGGGCTCCGTGCCTGGATCCTGACCTGGGGCGAGGACCGAGTGTGTTTTTGTGTGTGTGGGTGTTAAAATATATCTTTATTGATTTCAGAGAGGAAGGGAGAGGGAGGGAGGGAGAGAGAGAGAGAGAGAGAGAGAGAGAGAGAGAGAGAGAAACATCAATGATGAGAGAGAATCATGGATCAGCTGCCTCCTGCATCACCCCCACTGGGGATCGAGCCCACAACTGGGGCCTGTGCCCTGACCAGGAATCGAGCCGTGACCTCCTGGTTCATAGGTCAACGCTCAGCCACTGAGCCACGCCGGCCGGGCAAGACGCTACCTTTTCCGTGAGCAATGCCGTTGAGTGAGTTAATCTTGTTTCTGTGGAAGGAGCTGTGGAAGCGTCCGTCATGTTGTGACTCACCTGGTTTGCGTCCTTCCCGACGGGCTTTTATTCTTCCCCAGAGGCTGCTGACCTCACGGTCACCCTCTGCGGCCAGCGTGGGCCATGGGGCCCCTGGGCGGGGCGTCTGCGATGACCACGGCCCTCGGCCCCCACACGGGCAGTCACACCCTGTTTGCTCATTTCCCCAAAGGACATGCTGAGGAACACGCCCCGCGGACACCCCGACCGGCTGCCCCTCCAGATGGCGCTGACGGAGCTGGAGACGTTAGCAGAGAAATTGAACGAGAGAAAGCGAGACGCAGATCAGCGCTGCGAAATGAAGCAGCTAGCGAAAGCCATAAACGAGAGATACCTGAACAAGGTGGACGGAGATTCTCGCCTCCGCTGAGCTTCCCGTACTAACCCGCACCGCCGTCTCCGCCGCTGTTACTAACCCCCGGGGCCTCCGGGCAGCTCCCGGGCAGGCGCTGACCTGGGAGCCGAGGGGAGCCGGCAGGCCCCCGACACCGGAGGCTGCCTAAGCTTCAGAGTCTGGGCGTCCTTGAAAAGGGGTGCACAGGCTCATCGGGCCCTCAAGGGGACCCAGGACCCCAAAAGGTGAAGAGCCGCTCTTCCCACTGAATTCTGCTTTCAGACGCAGGGTGTGATTTTAGATGCTCAGAGTTAAAGCACTGTGTGTGCAGTTTATTTTTATTTTATTTTATATTTTTAAAAGATATTTGTATTGATTTCAGAGGGAGAGGAAGGGAGAGGGAGAGAGAGAAACGTCCATGATGAGAGAGAATCATGGATCATCTGCCCTCTGCACGACCCACACTGGGGATGGAGCCGCAACCCAGGCACGTGCCCTGACCGCCTGGGAATCCAACCTCCAACCGAGACCTCCTGGTTCATAGGTTGGCGCTCAGCCACTGAGCCACGCTGGCGGCCAGAGGCAGTATTTTATTTTAGACGCTCGTGGCTCAAGCACTGTGTGTGCAGTTTAATGTGTGTGTGTCAGCCGTGCCCGGACTAGGCTGCACTCTGCGTGCAACGGTCAGGCCGACGCGCCGGCTTCACGTTTACAGAAGCACTTTCCCGTGACAGCGGTCTGAGCCGCGTAGCTGTACACGGGGAGGTTGATTGGTACGAGCTGTGTTAAATAATTACATGCAATATTCATTATTGCCAAAGCACGTGGTTGGTGTGTTTTTTTGTCAGTAGGATTAATTTCCTATCCTACAGTGACATTCAGTATTTTAACTCTAAGTACTTTATTGTAATACATTTTAATATGTTTTACTGATTTCAGAGAGGAGGGAGAGGGAGAAGAGATAGAAACATCATGATGAGAGAGATCATGGATCGGCTGCCTCCTGCACGCCCCACACTGGGGATCGAGCCCCCAACCTGGGCCTGTGCCCTGAGCGGGAGTCGAACCGGGACCTCCTGGTTCCTAGGTCGATGCTCAGCCCCAGAGCCAGGCCGGCGTGTCTGTGTCTCAGCCTCAGGAGTGTGTCGCAGGGATGTGGGCCCTCTCGCTGTGAGAGGGCCTGGAACCCGTCCAGGGAGCTGTAGGGTGAAAAGCCGCGCTCTGAGCGCCCAGCGCTGGCCTGAGGGCGACGGGTGCCCCCCCCCTCCCCCAAGACGGGTCTGAAGCCCCCGCTGCCCTGCACCGCTTGGACGCTCGCTCCTCTCCCTTTTCTTAACCGCGACCGTGGCGGCCGTGGCGAGCGTGACCGTGAATGTCCAGCTTCTCAGCAGTGGGAGCCGGCACCTCATCCGGTCCGACGACGTGATCGAGACCGTGTACAACGACCGCGGCGAGGTCCTCAAGACGAAGGAGCGGCGGCTGCTCATGCTGACCGACGTGCTCATGTGCGTCACGGTCAGCGCCCGGTAAGGACCGGCCGGAGCCCGCCTCAAGGCCGCCCCTGCTCGGGAGCGAGTGGCCTGCTGGCTCTCACCCCTCCCGGCCACCTCCATGAGGGAGGGACACGCTTCGAACCACCCACGAACCGCTTCCTTCCAGGCATCCCCAGGAGCCGCCGAGGCAGTGCTGGTAGAAATTAGGGCAGACGGGGGTCATTTCTCCTTAGACACACACACGCACGCACACACACACACACGCACACACACACACGCGCACACATACACACGCTTTCATACATGCTTTCTCCGGCGTTCTCCCCTGACCGTACGTGTGTTCTGTGTTTTTCTGCATGTTTGCTCCTTGTGTGACAAAGAAGGAAATAATCTGTGTGGGTCATGAGATTTTGTAAAAATTTAATTTCTACATATGCAATGTTTTTCTTTTGTTGTTGTTAATCCTCACCTGAGGATATTTTTTCCATTGATTTATTTTATTTTTTATTTTATTTATTTATTTTTAAAAATATATTTTATTGATTTTTTTACAGAGAGGAAGGGAGAGGGATAGAGAGTTAGAAACATTGATGAGAGAGAAACATCGATCAGCTGCCTCCTGCACAACCCCTACTGGGGATGTGCCCCCAACCAAGGTACATGCCCTTGACCGAAATCGAACCTGGGACCCTTCAATCCGCAGGCCGACGCTCTATCCACTGAGCCAAACTGGTCAGGGCTTTTTTTTTTTTAGAGTGAAAGGAGGGAGAGAGAGAGAGAGAGAGAAACATTGATGTGAGGGAGACACATCAATTGGTTGCCTCTCACATGTGTCCTGATTGGGGCCAGGCCTCGAACCTGCAAGCCAGGCACATGCCCTTGACCAGGAATCAAACCTGCGACCCTTTGGTGCGGGGCCGATGCTCTAACCACTTAGCCACCAGCCAGGGCCTCAATACGTACCGACTCGATGGCCAGCGAGCCCTGGTCTGGGCTGGCTCTGCTGCGGGCCAGCGCCCAGCGCCTCCCTGGCCATGAAGGGCCCTGGGCTGTGAACTTCACAAGGGAAAGCGAGACAAAGGCATCACACACTTTGGAAATGGAGTCTGTGGTGTGGTTTGATGTTACCAACAGGGTTACGCTGTGCCTGAGAGTAAAGAAGGACCGTGAGCGTTGGCCCCGGGGAGGCAGTGGGAGGAGGGCTCCCCACAGGAGTTTCCCGTTGGCAGTGCTCGCGGGACCCTCGGCGTCTGCTCCGGTGGCCTCCAGGCGCAGCCATGCATTCTCCGGGCTCTCGGGAGGTTGTCCTGTCTCCCCCGTCCTCTCGGGAGGTTGTCCTGTCTCCCCCGTCCTCTCGGGAGGTTGTCCTGTCTCCCCCGTCCTCTCGGGAGGTTGTCCTGTCTCCCCCGTCCTCTCGGGAGGTTGTCCTGTCTCCCCCGTCCTCTCGGGAGGTTGTCCTGTCTCCCCCGTCCTCTCGGGAGGTTGTCCTGTCTCGCTCCCCCGGGCTCTCTGGAGGTTGTCCTGTCTCACTCCCGTCCTCTCGGGAGGTTGTCCTGTCTCGCTCCCGGACTCTCCGGGGCAGACCGTGGACGGAGCCCTCCCGCTCACCTGATGGGAAGCCTCGTCATGCAGCAGGTGGTGCCTGCTCCCGAGAGCACCAGAGGCTCGGCGGGAGGCGGGGGGGCACAGCTCCGGGGCCTCCCACTGGGGACCTGCGGGTGGGAAGTCTCGCGCCTTCACGCCGCGGTCGCGGTTGTCGTTGCAGGACGGGCCCGGACAGCCACGCGCTGCTGCCGGCCAGCCAGAGGCACCTGCTGAAGTGGAGCGTGCCGCTGGGCCACGTGGCGGTCGTTGAGTACGGCCACCCCGAGGGCGCCGCCGAGCACCCCCCCGAGAGCCTGGCCGTGGTGGCCAACGCCAAGCCACGTAAGTGACCTCGCTGTCGGCGTGGGCGGCGTGGGCAGAGCAGCCTGGACACGAGATGTGGGAACCTTGTGGGTGACACTGTCGTTGGCGTGGGCAGCGGACAGGCTGACCTGCCGGGTTGGGTGCTGACCTCGGACTTGTCTCTGGGGTGGGCAGTGGCCCCGTGGGGTTCCCCGTGCAGCCCCTACATGTGGGCCGTTCTGTGTGCGTGTCCGTGGCAGTTAGGACGCAGGCTCCCGCCCTGCATGTGCACCGACTCGATGGCCAGCGAGCCCTGGTCTGGGGCTGGCTCTGCTGCGGGTCAGCGCCTGGCGCCTCCCCGGCCATGGGGGGCCCTGGGCTGTGAACTTCACAAAGGAAAGTGAGACAAAGGCATCACACACTTTGGAAATGCTTCAGCCGTTGCATCATATTCGCGGTTATTTATAAATAGTCTCCAGGCTGTAGATTTTTAAAATTTATTCTTTAATATATATTTTTATTGATTTTAGAGAGAGAGGGGGGAGAGAGCGACAGAAAGAAACATCAATGATGAGAGAGAATCACTGATCGGCTGCCTCCTGCACACCCCACACTGGGGATCGAGCCTGCAACCCGGGCACGTGCCCTGACCGGGAATCGAAATGTGACTGTTTGGTTCACAGGTGGATGCTCAACCACTGGGCCACACCAGCTGGGCCAACTTTATTGTTGCTTTTTCTTAAGTGAAGCAGTATGTTTAATGTGAAATATTTTTAGCTCATCACACACACTTTCCCTGACTGACAAACTCGGCGGACGCGTGTGTGATGAGTTGCTGGGCTCACTGGGCCAGCGCCCGGCGCCTCCCCGGCCCCAGGCTGGGCACTGGTCACTGCCCTGCAGCTGGACCTGCGGAGACACAGGGTCTAGGAAATGGCTACTTTATTGGCCTTGAAGGCTCTCCTTTCTGCCTGGATCTGGAGCCGGGGCCCCGGCCGTGCATTTCCACGGAGAGTGGACAGGAGGAGGCCGTCTGCACACGGGCGGCTCTGAGCTCAGGTGCCCCCAGTCCGGGCCCATGGGATGGTTTCCGTGGTGACGGAGGTGCTGAGGTTCTGAGAGGTTTTAACCTGGGGAGTGCAAGTTCTCTGTAAATCTGAAGTTATCCCAGATAATAAAAGGCTAATATGCAAATTGACCAAACAGCAGAACTACTGGTCGCTCAACGCAGGAGCTGCCCCTGGTGGTCAGTGAGCTCCCACAGGGGGAGCGCCGCTCAGCCATAAGCCAGTCTCATGGCTGGGGAGCGCAGCGGGCATGGCAGGAGCCTCTCCCACCCCCGAGGCAGCGCTAAGGATGTCCGCCAAGGGGTCCCGGACTGTGAGAGGGCACAGGCTCGGCTGAGGGACACCCCCCCCCCCTAGTGCACAAACGTTATGCACTGGGCCTCTAGTTTCAAAATAAAAAGAAAAGCTAACATTTCCAAATGCTTGAATGTGTTTCCTGTTTAAACCTGGAAGCGAGCGGGCACTCATCCCCCGTCTTCCTCCCGGGCAGTGGCGGGCGCGGCCCAGCCGCCGCCTCCTGTGCGTGTTTTGCAGACAGAGTCCACGTGGGGCCCGGGCAGCTGTACCAGGACCTGCAGAACCTGCTGCACGACCTCAACGTGGTGGGGCAGATCGCGCAGCTCGTCGGGGACCTGCGGGGGCACTACCAGGTGAGGCCCGGCCGCCGGCCTGGGCTCTGTCTGCCTCCGGCTGGAGCCGCCCGGGTTCGCGGGGGGTACCCGACGAGGTTGTGGTGAGGGGGAGGGGAGGGGGGGCAGCGTCCCTTCGCAGACCCCAGGGGTGAGTTGTCATGGAAACGCTCAGCACCACCACACGGCCGCCTCCCAGGCTCTCTTCCTCGTTGTCGGACCCCAGGTTTCCGTGTGACAGCCTTGCTGCCCACAGCCTCCCAACCCCTCACATGGTCCCATCTCACTCACTAGAATGCGCTGCATCTCCCCACCAGCTTCCCCCCCCAGCCTCTCCTCAGCGAAGGGGAATAAGCCCGTCAGAGAAAGACCAGTATCACACGATCTCACTCATATGTGGAGTCTAATGAACCCAATGAACTGATGAACAGAAAACATCCATGTCCTGGCTGGTGTGGCTCAGTGGATAGAGTGTCAGCCTGCGGACTGAAGGGTCCCGGGTTCGATTCCGGTCAAGGGCACATGTCTGGTTTGTGGGCTTGATCCTCAGTGGGGGGTGTGCAGGAGGCAGCCAATCAATGATTCTCTCTCATCATTGATGTTTCAATCTCTCCCTCCCTCTCCCGTCCTCTGTGTCATCAATAAAAATATATTTTAAGAATATACCCAGAGATGCATGGAACAGGCTGAGAATCTCAGAGGAAAGGCAGGGGGTTAGGTGGGGAGAGAGCAACAAAGACCTGGTGTGCACATAGGCACAGCCCACAGGCACAGAGGATGGGGTGGGGGGCGGGGGGTGGGGCTGGAGCGGTCAGTGGGGCAGAAGGGGCCTCTGTCACACTATCGACAAAGATAAAGGAAGAAAAGTGAAAGTGAGATGCACGCGTGTCCGCCTAGAACCTGAACCAGGCCGTGGCCCACGACTGGGCGTCCGGGCTGCAGAGGCTGGTCCTGCGGAAGGAGGAGGAGATCCGCGCGGCCGACTGCTGCCGGCTCCAGCTGCAGCTCCCGGGCAAGCAGGACAAGTGAGTGTCCGCCCGCCCTCCCGGGGATGGGCACGGGGAGGGCCATGCGGGACGGGCACGGGACCCGCCGCGCTGAGGCCCTGAGACCTGACCCCTCTGTCCCCGCAGGTCCGGGCGGCCCACCTTCTTCACGGCCGTGTTCAGCACCTTCACGCCCGCCTGCAAGGAGTCCTGGCTCAGCAGCCTGCAGATGGCCAAGCTTGCGCTGGGTAAGGCGCGTCCCCTAGACGAGGCATGTCCCCTAGATAAGGTGCGTCCCTAGATAAGGTGCATCCCTAGACGAGGGGTGTCCCTAGATGAGGCGTGTCCCCTAGACCAAAGGTCCAAGCTCCCTGCTTCAGACGAAATAGGTGCCTGAGAGACAGTCGGGGGTGGGGGGGAGGGGAGGAGACCCTGACCATGACCGTTCATCCCCCTGAGAATGGCTTGTTTTGTTTTTTAAAGATATGTTTTTACTGATTCCAGAGAGGAAGGGAGGAGGAGATAGGGGGGTGGGAAGAGAGAGAGAGAGAGAGAGAGATCAATGATGAGAGAGAATCATGGATCGGCTGCCTCCTGCACGCCCCCACTGGGGGTCGAGCCCACAACCTGAGCCTGTGCCCTTGACCCCAGGAATCGAACTGTGACCTCCTGGTTCATAGGTCAATGCTCACCCCCTGAGCCATGCCGGCCGGGCTCCCTAAGCATGTTTTTAAGCGGAAGCTCATCCAGAGGAGGCATTGATGGAGTCTGTGATGGAGGGAGCGTAGGGAGAAAGTCCTCACTGCTCTAACGCAGCGGTCATGTCAGCTGAGACTGTTCACCCATGCTCCAGCCCCGAGCCAGGAGCCCGGCCCTGGGTCCCGTGGGGGCTGGGTCCCGCCCAGTCTGGGTCCCGTGGGGGCTGGGTCCCGCCCAGTCTGGGTCCATGGGGGCTGGGTCCCGCCCAGTCTGGGTCCATGGGGGCTGGGTCCCGCCCAGTCTGGGTTCATGGGGGCTGGGTCCCGCCCAGTCTGGGTCCATGGGGGCTGGGTCCCGCCCAGTCTGGGTTCATGGGGGCTGGGTCCCGCCCAGTCTGGGTCCCACGGCAGGACCCAGGGCTTGGCTCCGCCGCTGCTCTGTCGCCCGCCCCTGTGAGCTGGAAGGCAGGTGGGACGGCCTCTCCAGCACTTCTCTCACCACGTCCCGCAGGCAGCCTTGCCTCTTGGACACCCACGGGGGCGGGGGGCGCAAGCCGCTTACTGCTGTGAGTGCGGAACACAGTTTATCCTTGTGATGAGTTACTGCATCGTTTATTGTTGATGAGTTACTGCATCGCTTCCCACGCGGACAACAGTAGCCGCCCTGTGCCCACCCTGTGTGTGAAACTGACTGAGATGTAGCGACGTGTATTCTTATGTGATTCACACGCAGGGCAGGCGGCTGCTGCTCAGAGCAGGGGGTGGGTGCAGGTGTAGAATTCTGTCAGATACAGTCACACCCGGATAGTAAGCCATTATCTAAAGATAAAGGATAGCAGGGCCGTGGCCGTGGCCGTGGCCGTGGCCGTGAGGGCCGCGCTCGGCTGCCGGGAGCCGGGACCCTGGACGGCCTGTGTGGGCCTGCGTGGGTGCGGACGGTGACGTGGCTCCTTCCCGCACATGGAGGGTCCCCAGCCCGGCGCAGGGTGACCCGCAAACAGGAAGTGAGCCTGAAACAAGCGGCTTTATTCTCGGCGCGATCCGTGCTCACCGGAGCGCGAAGGCTTTGGGGGTGAAACCTCACTCCGGGTGAAAGGCTTCCTTCTCACTGTCTCTGAACTGAACAGCTCAGCTGCTAAAAAAAAATGAACAAAGATAAGAAAACGCAGCCCAGGTGCTCCCGCGGGAGGTCACGCCCCTCTCCCTGGGCGCCCCCCACCCCATCGCTCACCTGCGACCCCATGTGAAGTGGGGCGGCGGGTGCACCCCTGGAGGAAAGGGGTCCCGCTCCGGGATGAGGCAGTGGCTCCCCGTCCCCCACGCGGGGACCCCCCTCACGCTGTTCTCCCCCCTCCCCCAACGCGACAGAGGAGGACAACCACGTGGGCTGGTTCTGCGTGGAGGACGACGGCAACCAGGTCAAGAAGGACCGGCACCCGCTCCTCCTGGGACACATGCCGGTGACGGTGGCCAAGCAGCAGGAGTTCAAGGTGCGGGCGGGTCTTCCGGCAGCGTGGGGTCCCCGCCAGCTTGGGGGGTAAGGGGGTCCCCGCCCCACTCAGGGAGTGAGAGACGGGCAGCGGGCAGAGTCCTGTGCTGGAGGGCGGGGTCCCTGGTCAGTGCGGTCACTCCTGCTCTAGGGTCAGTATCAGGGTCCACGTGGGATCCCCTGGTCTGAAGCCGTGCCCGCCGTGTCGTGGCGCCGGGTGCTGGGAGTGTGTGTGGAGCCGGGTGCATCCCACCCGTGGACGCTGTGCCACGCATGGCAGCATCCAGAGTCCCGGTGGGCTGTGCTCCTGGTGCCGTTCTGCTCACGTCCCCGCGTGGGCTCAGGCGTGCGCGTGTCTGAGAAACGGGAGACCGTATTTCTCACGCTGGTCTCTGGGACACCCACGCCTGGGGACTGAGGGGGACCCTTCCCCAGGGGGAGGCGGGCGGGGAGGGGCAGGGGCCTCCCACCTCCACCCAGGAGCTGAGCCCGCCTGGCACCCAGGCCGCGACCCGTCCCAGCGGTCCTGGGTCCAAGGTAAGATCCGAAAGACGGAAGCGCTCACGTGGCGTCTGCTTCTGAGCCGGGACCTCGCCGCCCGCTGTCGTGCGGGTCACAGTGGCCTGGGCCTCTCGGGCTCGGGCCGGAGCCCGCCTCCTGCCCAGGGTGACGGGCTGCTCTCTCCCCTCAGATTGAGTGTGCCGTCTACAACCCCGAGCCCCACCCGGGCCGCGCGGGCCGGCCGGACCCGACAGGCGCCGCCCAGGGCTTCCTGTGGGTAAGATGCCGCCCGTGTCCACGCACCTGGCGGCAGGTGTGTGGTGGGAGGGCCAGGAAGTCACAGACCTGGACGTGCACTGTCCTGGGTCCGTGTCTACACGTGGAAGTCGTCACGGCCCTGACCGGGAGCCCCCCTGCTTCCAGGCCATGGTGTAGGGTTCTCAGCGATTAAAATGTTTTCCTCCTCTCCTTCTCCTCGGAAGCTGCCCGATTACATTCAGTCCAGACAGCCAGCGGAACTAATGCAAGCATCGCTTAGCTGTTTCCTCTGGGTGGTTCAGTTGTGTGGGTTCCCCACCCCCTTCCAGGTCATTGCTGGCTTTTTACTGGGAACTTAGCAGTTTCAGTGCCTGGGTGCCGCATGGAAACTGCATCTGATGATGCCATGATGGCAGGGCCTCTCTGGTTGGTGCACGTTGAGGTGTCCTGTGTCCCCGTGAGGACCCCAGTGTCCTACCGGGCGCCAGTCCAGAAAGGCCCAGCGCTGACCGGACCCCTCCCCTCCTGGCTGGATGACCGGACAGACAGGCGTGTTGCCCTCGGAGTGTGAGAACTTTCAGAGGAATTTTTCCATGAATGGGGCCTGCAGCTGAGGCCTCCTTCCCTCTCCTGGCCACCCCCCACCCCGCCCCCATCCCACTCCCCTCGCCCTCCTGCCCCCGGCCCCAGAGCCAGTGGTCGGCCGTCTTTCTGGAAAGGCTGTGGAGCAGGAAGCTCGTCTGTGACAGGAAACACAGGAAGTGTAGCGAGGGCGTCACAGCATCTCCAAACCCGCGAAAGGAAAACCATCCGCACCCGCAGCCCCGCTCAGGGGAGCCGGCTCCCTTCCGTTAGCTCTTGTACTAACGAGGCCTGACTCTCCCACTAAAGGGCAATTGCATTTAAGTTTAAGTCGGGGAGTTGTACGGGGAGGGGAGGGGAGGGGAGGGGACTTTGCGGGTGTCCCCTGGGCTCTAGCGAGCGGGAGGAGGGGCCGCGGCGACTGGGCGGCAGGCCAGCGTGGGCAAGGCCACAGCACCTGGCAGGCAGAGGCTGCGGGCCACCTGGGGCCTTCCTACCGCTTCCCTCGCTATTTTTAAAAAATCCTTTTGTTGATTTCAGAGAGGAAGGGAGAGGGTGAGGGAGAGAGTGAGGGAGGGAGGGAGAGAGAGAGAGAGAGAGAGAGAGAGAGAAACATCCATGATGAGAGAATCATCGACCAGGTGCCTCCTGCACGCCCCACACTGGGGATCGAGCCCATAACCTGGGCCTGTGCCCTGACCGGGAATCGAACCGTGACCTCCTGGTTCCTAGGTCGATGCTCAGCCACTGAGCCACGCCGGCCAGGTGCTTCCCTCTCTTTTGAAGCAGTTTTCCTAGTTAACGGCTGGTAAACTACTGTGAGATTTCCTAAAGTTGATACGAGTCTGCTTCATAAGACTTTACATTGTGTGTGAGTGTCATTGTATAGAGTGAGGTATATGGTTTTCAAAGCATACGGAATATTTAAAAAATCAAAACTCTGTTCTTGTTATCCAAATTAAGAGAAAAATAACCTGATTTTTAAAAAATAGATCTTTATTGTTGAATAGATCTTTATTGTTAATTTTTAAAAAATAGATCTTTATTGTGAAAGTATTAGGTATGTCCCCCTTTTCCCCCCATGGACCCCCTCCAGCCAGCCCCCAGCCCAGGCCTTCCCACCTATTGCTGAAAAACCACCTAATTATCATGTGGAAAGGGGGCTCTGTTAGCAGACCCTTTAAATACCACCTGGTCTGTCGAGTGTGGCGACTCCCGGGACATTGGCCCTGGTCCCCGGTCAGTGCCGGTCTCCGGGGGCTGTGGGTGCATCACGCCCTGTTTCTCCCCTCCTGATCCTCCCCCACCCCCCGCTCAGATCGGAAGTTGTACGGGTCAGATGGGCCAGATCGCCATCGTCTCCTTCCACAACTCCAACCCCAAAGTCATCGAGTGCTTCAACGTGGAGTCGCGCATTCTCTGCATGGTGCACATGCCCGCCGAGCGGGGCCCCCAGCCCAGCCCCGCCCCGGAGCCCGGGACCACGGCCGGGAGTGCCCTGGGCATCCCCACCGTCTGCCTGGGGACCGAGGAAGGAAGGTGGGTCGCCCCCTGGTCCCAATCCCGCCCCCGATCACAGTCCCATCGCTGGTCACAGTCCCATCGCTGGGCCAGTGCGAGGCAGCGGTCACGTCCGCCTGTGAGGTGCGAGCGGGGAAGTGGAGGTGGTGTGGGTCCCACGTGTGTTTGGGGACAAACAGCCACAGTCTGCGCTGTCATGGATGCCCATGGACACGCCTCAGGAAAGCTAACGTGGCTCCTGACGCGAATTCCCAGCCGACATCGGAGGGACTAGTTTCTTTGAAGCCCAATATTTCTCCTCTATTTCATTTTATGAAAGAGATTTTTATTGATTTCCGAGAGGAAGAGAGAGAGAGAGAGAGAGAGAGAGAGAGAGAGAGAGAGAGGAGAGAGAAACATCAATGAGGAGAATCACTGATCAGCTGCCTCCTGCATGCCCCCACTGGGGATCGAGCCTACAACCCAGGACTGTGCCCTGACCAGGAATTGAACTGTGACCTCCTGGTTCATAGGTTTATGCTCAACCACTGAGCCATACCAGCTGGGCTACATTTCTCCTTTAAATTGCAAGAAAGAGGTCGAAGTGATAGAGTCTTTAAGTCACAGCTCGAATTTCTGGAAGGAGTGGGGGTGGGCGTCCCGTGGAAAGCTGTGGCCCGGGCAGCGGCCACAGCGCAGGCTCTGTGCGTGCGGGCAGGTGTGCTCACGGCCCGCCCTTCTCTTCCAGCATCTCCGTCTACAAAAGTAGCCCAGGCGCCAAGAAAGTGCGGCTGCAGCAGTTCTTCACCCCCGACAAGGCCACGGTCATGAGCTTGGCCTGCACGCCGCGCAACCTGTACGCGGGCCTGGTCGATGGGGCCGTGGCCGTCTACGCAAAAGCACAAGGTGACGGGGTCACGCGGGCAGGCGGCTGCCACAACCAACGCCACAGACGCGCACGCTCGTGGTTCAGGGGCTGGGAGGCCTAGGTCGGGTGCCGCAGGTGTGGGGTCTGTCGGGGCCGCTGTTGCCTGCAGAGGGCGCCTTCTCCCCGTGACTCGGGGCCACCAGGGCTCTGGTCTCCTGTTCCTATGAGGCTATGAGGCATTGGGGGGGGGGGGGGGGACGGGACATCTGGCCTGCGGGCCATATAAGGCCCATGAAATCATTTGGTCTGGCCCTACCAAGGCATTGGAGTGAATTAATTAAATGTTTGACCACATAGAGCAGGCTCATTTTTAAGTTGATCATTTTGTATGGCCCACACATGATGTTATGAATATCCACATGGGCCTCAGCAGAACACAGGTTCCCCACCCTGCCCGGCCAGTGTGGCTCAGTGGTTGAGTGTCGACCTATGAACCAGGAGGTCACAGTTTGATTCCAGGTCGGGCATCCCCCAGTTTGGGGCTCCATCCCCAGCAGGAGGCAGCCAATCAGTGATTCTCTCTCATCTTTGATGTTTCTATCCCTTGCTCCCTCTCCATTCCTCTCTCTGAAATCAATAAAATATATTTTATTGAGGATGGGAGAGGGAGAGAGAGATAGAAACATCAATGATGAGTGAGACTTGATGGGCTGCCTCCTGCATGCCCACTACTGGGGATGGAGCCCACAACCTGGGCGTGTGCCCTGACGGGGAATCGAACCCTGACCTCCTGGTTCATAGGTCAACGCTGAACCCTTGAGCCACACCAGCCGGGCTTACGTAATTTTTTATTGCTCTTCACGTTGTCTGTTGGCCCTCACCACATACACCAGGTGACACACCTCATGGGTGGGTCTCTGGCAGTATTTTGAAGCCAGAATACTTACTATCCCCTGTGTTTCAGGACTGAAGCAAGTTCATCATCTTCCATGGAGATGTGTTTTCTCCCGGTAATACAGTCCATATCAAGGCATATTTTTAAATAAAAGCAGGAATGGGGGTATTTAAACATTTGCTGAATTATTTTGGGTACAATTCCTTTTATGATGACTAAGTCACGTCATACATATATGATTATTGTAAACTAGAGGCCCGGTGCACGAAATTCATGCATGGATAGGGTCCCTAGGCCTGGCCGGCGATCAGGGCCATCAGGGCCGATCAGGTTCCCGCCTCCCCGCCTCCTCGCCTCCTCCTTCCCTCGCCACCACTGGTCACCCACCATGGTCCACGCCGTCCGCTGGTGGTCAGCGCAGGTCATAGCCAGTGATCGAACTCCCGTTCTCCCGGTCAAACTCCCAAGGGGACACTTTGCATGTTGGCCTTTTATACACGTAGATGGTTGTATTCATGGAACGTCTGTCTGCCAGGCCTGTGCTGGGCTTTTAATTGCATTGTTGTCGATCCTCACCACAGCCTTTCAGGCTGAGGAGGAAACTGAGGCTGAGGGTGAATAAAGTTCCCGGGACACACCAAGCGGCTGTGCTGGGGTGGGCACGGCCGGCTGACCAGGTTGCCATGACAACGGTGCCCACCGGGAACTCGAGACCCCCAGGGCCCACCTGAGCCGCGGGCCACAGCTGACGCTGGGGCTCTCTGCTCTTTAGGATCGTCCGGGACCCTGCTCCCCGGTCCTGTGCCCGGCTCGCTGCATCCGAATGACATTAACAGAAATGCTTCCTTTTAAGACGGATCCTGGGATTCCGAGCCGCACAAAGTGATCAAGTTGGGCGTGCTGCCGGTCCGGAGTCTGCTGACGGCGGAGGACACCCTGTGGGCGGCCTCGGGAGGCCAGGTCTCCATCGTCAGCGTGGAGACGCACGCGGTGGGGGTGAGTGGTGGGGAGAGGCGGTGCCGAGTGGGGAGGTGCCCCCAGGAGGGTCCGGTCCCCATCACCCTCCAGGGCTGGAGGTCGGGCCTCCCTCCGCAGCAGCGCCCTCGCCCTGCCCGAGGCTCGGAATTCCTCCCGACTCCGTAGGAAGGGGATGCCCAGGCAGTGCCACAATCCTGTCGAGCCACTGGCCCTGAGTCATTGTCGCCGTTTCCTGCGAAGACGGCGCTCAATGTGAACATAACGTCCTCGAGGGCCTTGGAAAGTTAGCTTTCGATGGAAGTGGCGTTTTGTTTTTTTTAAACCCTCATCTAAGGATATTTTCCCATTAATTTTTGGAGAGAGAGAGAGAGAGAGAGAGAGAGAGAGAGAGAGAGAGAGAGAAAGAGAGAAAGAGGGAGAGTGAAAAACATCAATTTGAGAGACACACATCAATTGGTTGCTTCCCACCCATGCCCCAACCAGGGTCACCACAACATGAGGATGGCTGCTGGTGACCAGGGATTGGCTAGTTCCATATGCAGATGAGGATGGCTGCTGGTGACCAGGGATTGGCTAGTTCCATATGCAGATGAGGATGGCTGCTGGTGACCAGGGATTGGCTAGTTCCATATGCAGATGAGGATGGCTGCTGGTGACCAGGGATTGGCTGGTTCCATATGCAGATGAGGATGGCTGCTGGTGACCAGGGATTGGCTGGTTCCATATGCAGATGAGGATGGCTGCTGGTGACCAGGGATTGGCTAGTTCCATATGCAGATGAGGATGGCTGCTGGTGACCAGGGATTGGCTGGTTCCATATGCAGATGAGGATGGCTGCTGGTGACCAGGGATTGGCTAGTTCCATATGCAGATGAGGGTGGCTGCTGGTGACCAGGGATTGGCTAGTTCCATATGCAGATGAGGATGGCTGCTGGTGACCAGGGATTGTCTAGTTCCATATGCAGATGAGGATGGCTGCTGGTGACCCGGGATTGGCTAGCTCCATATGCAGATGAGGATGGCTGCTGGTGACCCAGGATTGGCTAGCTCCATATGCGGATGAGGGGACCAAACCCACAGCGGAGGTCAAGTCCACATGTGTCCAGAGGGCAGCTGCCCTGGGTGTTTGTGGCTCTGCCTGGAGCTCAGTGTCCCAGCTGGTTAGCGACTTAGACTTGGCAGCTCTGAGAAGCGAACCGCAGCCCAGGGCTGCACAGGCCCCGCCTCCCCGGCTCCTCCGACTATTCTCAGAGACCCTCTTAGGATGCTTATTCTATTTTAATTATTTACTTAACAAGACCCACTGCCCTCAAGTTACTGGGAAGCAGGAGGTGCCCCTGGGGGTTCAGGCCCGGGATCGCTAATTCAGAAGCTTTGGAGCCGGACACAGCAGACTTACTGGGACCTTCCCAGGCAGGGCTGTGAGGATGGATGGGGCGGCTGGTCTGCTGGAGGAGCAGAGGTGCCTGCCCCCAGGCCAGGAGCGGTGCTGATGCGGAGGGCAGGACGGCTGGTGCACAGCAGGAAGGGACTGCCCTTCTGCTCAGGCGCTGGGGGGACTGGTGGGCCTCGGTCCCCCTCCCTCAGCAATGGCGACTGTTCTCAGGCATCCCTCTCGCTCCCTCCTCTCCCCTGAGCCATGGCCGTGCCTTCGAAGGGCAGCTTTCTCAGCCTTGGTGCCTGGAAAGCAGCGTGAAGTTCAGGAGGGCTTTGATCTGCTCTGGGCAGTAAGCATGAAAACACATTTGGTGGCTAATGTGTGTCCCACCTGCTCGGAGCGTCTGGCTTTGGAGGGAGGGTCCCGGCTGGAGATCCTGGGAGTGCTGGTCAGGGACTCGGCTCCAGCAGGACACACCACGGGCGGGTCAGCTGCAGGACCCAGAGCTCCACGCGGGTCAGAGGCGGGTTCAGCCTGGCCCCCTGCCCGCCGATGCCCGCCCATCGCCTCTCCCTGACCCCGCAGAGCCAGCTGGAGGCCCACCAGGAGGAGGGCATGGTGGTCTCGCACATGGCCATTGCTGGCGTGGGGATCTGGATCGCCTTCACCTCCGGGTCCACGCTGCGCCTGTTCCACACGGAGACCCTCAAACACCTCCAGGACATCAACATAGCCACGCCTGTCCACCACATGTTACCAGGTAACCGGGCGGGGAAGGCGGGTCCTGCAGGCGGAGGGGTGATGGAGACTGGGGTGTGGGGGGGTCGGGGGCAGGGGGCCAGGGGCGTGCGTGGAGATGGGAGCCGTGTGGAGAGGAGGGGTGGGGTGCGGACTGGGACGCAGCCTGTCTCAGGGTTTCGCGTGCGCCCAGTTCTGTCAGGGCAAGGACTCTGCATCTGTCAGGCGCTCTCTGGATCGGTGGAGAATCAGATTAAAGTTCGGACTGTCTAGCCCAGCGGTTCTCAACCTGTGGGTCGCGACCCCTTTGGGGGTCGAACGACCCTTTCACAGGGGTCGCCTAAGACCATCAGAAAACACATATATAATTACATATTGTTTTTGTGATTAATCACTATGCTTTAATTATGTTCAATTTGTAACAATGAAAATGCATCCTGCATATCAGATATTTACATCACGATTCATAACAGTAGCAACATTACAGTTATGAAGTAGCAACGGAAATAATGTTATGGTTGGGGGTCACCACAACATGAGGAACTGTGTTAAAGGGTCGCGGCATTAGGAAGGTGGAGAACCGCTGGTCTAGCCACAGATCCGGAGGGCGAGACTCTCAGCATTAGCTTGACGGCTGGGCCCTGGGGCAAGGCGGGCAGCCGGAGCCAGAGGGCGGAGAGTCCCTGGGCGGGGCCCTCGGGGTCACAGGCAGCACCTCCCTCCCTGGGCATGCGTATGAGCCCACATGTATGCGTTCATATGTGTCTGAGTGAGAGCATGTGTGCCCACATGCATGTGTGTATGCATGCACATGTGGGTGCGTGTCTACATGTGTGTGTGCCTGTGAGCCTGTGTATAAGTGCACATGCATGTGTACGTGTGTGTACGCCTCAGGTCTCCTGGCTTTACTAACAGCGTAAATGGGTGCAGAGATGACCTGTGGCATTTGCTTCGCCTCTGAAGATGCAGCCTGGGCGGGTCCCAGCGGGCACCTGCGGAGGGGCTGTCCCGGACGTGCTCCCAGGGTCGGGCGTGTCTCTGGTCCCGTGGACGGAGCGCAGGCGTGGTTAGAGCCCTGACGGTGCTCCCGGGAGGCGTGCTGTTGGCATGGGCTCTCTGCGGCCAGGTCCGTCGCAGTTCAGACAGCATCCCGGCCACCTGGCCGCCGCCCCTCTCTGTCCCGCAGGCCCCAGCGCTGTCCGGACCAGCCTGCTCGTCTGCCACGACTTGCTGATGTCGGCACCAGCCTTGGGCTTCGTGGAGGCCTTGCCGATCCCTCGTCTGCAGGTG
>NW_005873556.1:13677-22860 GCF_000147115.1 Myotis lucifugus | reverse complement strand
CCCATTTATGCTCCTCTTCTCTGAGATTGGAGTGAACCAGGCCCCAGATAGCCTCTACTCTTTAGGGTTGGATCCAAGAATAGGAGAGTCTAGTAGAGTCATAGTCAACCCATAGACCAGTGAGTGAGGCAAAAATCTCAGTTGTTAGCCACTGATATGGGGGGGGGGGGGGCTTGTTATACACCATTGTCAGAGAAAAATCTGACTAATACAGGTAGCAGTAGTAGTGAGGTAAGAATGGATGGATAGAATGGATTTTTAAGATAAAGCTTATTGGAACTTATAGCTACATTTCATGTAGATAGTGAGGTAAAGAAAAAAAATCAAGGATGAGTTCTAGGTTTTTGGATGGATATTGGTGCCTTTTACTCAGGTAGAGAAAACTGGAGAGGTGCAGATTTGTTGGGGGAATAGAATTAAGCAGGTTCTCAATTAGATTCTCAATTTGGTTCTCAGTCCGAAATGACTTCATGCATAATTTCATAATATCTGGAGAGATTTTTATTACTGTTACACTGGGAGGATACTACTGGCATATGGTGAAAAGAAGCCAGGGATGCTGCTAAACATCCGCAATGCACAGGACAACCCACTACCACAAAGAATTATCCAGCCTAAAGTAACAATAGTGCCAGGACTAAAAGATAGTGGAATAAAGTAGGGTGTTAGGTTTGAGCTGCTTATTAAATATCCAAGAGGAGATTTTATAAAAAATATTGGATTGTATATAGGCATATATATCCTTAATCTTTCCTTTAAAGGTTAGAGGAAAGATTAAGGAGATAAAAATTTTGTGAGTAATTAATAGAAACAGACAATATTTAAAACTATAGAACTGGATAAGACTACCTAGGGACAGGACATAAAAAGGGAAAAGAACAGATGTATTCACATCTGGTCCTGCCAACATTTCAAGATTGGGATGAAGAGGAAACACCAGCTAAAGAGATTAAGAATAAGTCAACAGTGATGTAGAAAGAGACCAAGCATCTGACATCCTGGAGTCAAGAAAATGTTTGAAGAAGAAAGAGCACATATTATAGTATATTTATTATTTGATATTAATTTTATATTATAGTAGGTGATATTTAATGTTATACATTATAGTAATAGAACCTTACATTTTTCACTTTATACTTTCAGACACCATATCTCAGATGGTCCTCATTGCCACACTGAGTGGGGTAAGAACAAAACTGGAGAACACTAAAAATCAAAGAGCTATAGCCTCTGCTTTGATGCTAAAAAGTTAGTGACAATCTCAGGCCTACATGAATCCAGATCCATATGTGAACAGTCCAGAGACAAGTGTTGCTGAAGAGATTGACATTTCTTAAAGATAATGTAGGAGTATAATGGTGACAAACATGGACATAACTATAACAACTAAAATAAAATAAATACATCCTAAATTCCAGTCAAGGACCCAAAAGTATGAAAGTAAACAAAATAAAAGAGCTACCCCTCTGGAATTACCTTCTGTGGGCTCAAAGAAACCTGGGCTTGCCCCAGTTATGTTCTGTAATCTTGAGCAATTAACTTGCAAACCTCAGACTTCTGACTGAACGTGGCAGAGCACAGTCAAAGGTTTACCTCTATGCTCTTTGAAACCCTGCTAAAATTTTTCTAAGGGAAGAAAAATCTATAAACCAAAAAAGACAAAGAGAATGCAAGAATATAAAACAATAATAAAATTTTGAAACCTAGAAAATAGGTGGACAAATGATAATCAATTTAGCAAATCAGAAAGCATTGAGACCCACGCCAACAAGAGGTGAAGTCTAGAATCAGATCAATCCATATTGCAGTGTAGTACAGGGGTGGGCAATTTTCTTTCTATAAAGGCCCAGATAACAAATACTTTAAGCTTTGTGAGTCATAAGGCCTCTGTCACAACTATTCAACTCTTCTTTGTAGTGCAAAAGCAACCATAGGCAATAAGGGTGGGGCAAAAGTATGGAAAATAATACAATAATTAATTAATACAAGAATAAACTGTTTCACGTACTCACAACTGTAAACCTACTTTTCCCCCACTCTGTACATGTCTATGGAAATGGCTGTGTCCCAATAAACCTTTATTTATTAAAACAGGTGGGGATTGGAGGAGAAGAAACTGTGATTTGGCAAATAGACCAAAGTTCTGAATTGTGGTACAACACTTCCGGGATGAAGGCACCAGGTACCAATGGGTCTAAAAATAGAATTGAAAGTGTGTAAATGATGCAGCTAGGACCCCAGAATCCATTTCCCATTCACTGTAGCCAGGCTAAGTTTCCTCCCACACTTGTCAGAAGACTAAGGGATTACTGCCTGGGAAACTAAATTCAGGGGAATCTGGATTTGGGCACATATAAAGGTAGGTGTGAGGTGCCCTAATAAAAACAAAAGATTGACTTAAAATATCTCAAGCCCTACTCCCCAATCAGCTGGCAGGGCCTGGCAAGCAGGCTTGAGCTCTTTCTGCAGAAGACCCCTGGATTCCTCTCTGGAGCAACTGGTCAACCCTAGAGAATAGATCTAAAGCTGCTGAGAGTGGGTCACCCAACCAAAACAATCCAGCCGGATTGTCTTAGCATAAAGTTCACCAGATAATCTCCTCCACCCAAATACACAGCTTCCTGTCTGTGCATTTACTGCTTCATCTTAAAGAATCACCCTCTGTTCTGAAGTACAGCAACCAAAATGAACATATAGGAAAAAAATTTTAACCAAAGAACAAAGCCCTCCAAGGAATAGAACAGATAGTCCAGAAAACTTCAAAATATAATAATTAATTCTCTGAAGATAAGAGAAGATATTGCACTTATGAAATAAAAATAGGAGGCTGGGGAAAAAAGCAACTTCAGAAAACAAAAACAAAAAAGAGCTCTTGGAAATTTAAAATGCAATGGCAGGAATAAAGAATTCAAAAGAAGCATTGAAAAATACAGTTGAAAACATAACCCAGAGACTAAAACAAGAAAATAAGAAAGAAAAAAATAAAATTAGAGCATTACCGAGAGTCAGAGAGAACAGAAAAGATACGCTCTGTTCTAGAGCTTTTGTGTATTTTTATGAAATGTCACATTTTTTAGAGCAAAGAGAGAATATGATTTAAATTCATAACCCTTAAGATTTGTCTGTTGAGAAGAAACCTCCAGACAAACCAGAAAGGATCATTCATATTCCACCTGCATTTCCTTCTAACATATTTAGGATCATTATTCAAACCAAGAAAGAACCAACAAATTAGTTTTCTCTTTCCAAGCCATGCAAAACAGTTCCAATCATTCTTATATGCATCCCCTACTGGTGTGTTTTTTTAAAATATTTCATCAAGGCTCTTCACTCCTACCTTCATCTATTCCTAAGCATCCCTAAAGCTCAGTCTCTCCACAGAGAATCCTCCAGTCTTCTGGCAGGTGTGGGAAGGCCTTCGCCTAACTGCAGGGAATGGAACAGTGACCTGGGGTCCTAGCTGTCTCTTTTAGATACTTTCAGATCCTCTGTCACCACTTTCAGAAAGATCTGGTACCTTTGATCCCTGCCTAAAATGCCTTTTATTTGATTAGACATTAGACACAGTAGACATGTGTGCATAAATGACAAATTCCTATGACCAATTAATTTCCAAAAGGGTAACAAAAAAATGTTAGACACAGATGCAAAAGGGCTATGGTTACTAAGAGACACTTACAAAAGACTAAGTTCTTTGTGAGAAGAAAGATGCTTGTTTTCTCTCTTACAGACACAGATATGTCTGAGGCAGTCTCAATTTTACAACTTTAGCCAACATCAAGAGCAGATACAGATTCGTGCATTGCAATTGTCACAGACCTTTAGATATTTCTACACACTTTCAAAGACTCTCCAAAACAATCCTTGGCTTTCAGGCTTTAAACTGGAAGATAGAAGGCCAGCCGGGTCCTCCAGGCTCTCACCCTACAGACCACTTCAGCATCCAGACCAGATTGTTTAGAATGCAGGAGTCTGTAAGAAAACAAGCAACATACAAAACAGTATTTTACTCATTTAGTTAATTTTCACCCAGGAGTTGTCATTTATAAGAACAAATTATTTTAGTTTCTAGTTTTAAAATGATAAAAATATTTTAACCAGGGCAGGCAGGTTCAATGGCCACCAAACCTGACACATGAAGTCTGAAATTGAACACACCTACCACTCTCTCATTATAAAACTCAAGGGTCAGTAGTAACAGCATCAGAACGTGAAAGTCAGGGACACAAAAAAGATCTTAAAGTTGCACTGGTTGTGATATTCCTTGATCCAGGGGTTGATTCTTGATTAGTTTTCATGCTTGTGAAATGAGTATACTGGTACTTTTTTTTCTTGAAGCCAAGACAAATAGCAAAGATGATTTCACCAGCAGTCAGAAAGGCAAATATTCAATGGCACAAGAAGTGACAGAAATACCTTATTATCCCCACAATTGAGACAGACCATTGGTCTGACTAAACCAAGGTCAACTGAGCCCGTGACAAAGAGATGAGTAGTTCAAGTGCCAGGTAATAAGAGGTATCAATAAAAATAAACAAAATGGTCATACACAAGGAGCCAGCTAGATTGCTTATTATCTTTTCCCAAAGAGAATAGGCGCCCTGTGTTTCAAAGTAAGTTCAAAAACCAAAAATATATTCCAGTGTTTCCTCCACTACTGAAGGCAATAGAAAAGCTGCTTTATGAACAAAACTAGGTTAAATCTATAATCAGGATAAGTGAATGTAAAATCTTTACTACCAGATGATGAGATTCACCCTGAGAGCTGTAAAAGGCAAATCCAGGTTCTTGGGGCCCATGAGATGCGCATCTCAGATAACACAGTGTAGTTGCTCCCATAGTTGGGACTTGTAATTGTCCCAGGAGTCCAGGCTAAATCCATGCTAACTGTGCAAGGAAGACTCAGAAACAAAGGTCAGCATTTTAAAAAGTAATTTTATTTGCAATTTTGTATTTCAGAAGAACTGGGCTCTCAATATAAGATATAGCAAATAAAACCTCCAAGTTTCAATTAGTCTGTTTAAACTCTCAGTGGTGGAAAATAACAGTTACCCCAGATAATTACTATATCTTCAAAGACCTTACATATGTGTCAATATCAGCATTTAGTTAGGGATTCAACTTACAGGAAAGGGGCTCAAGGCTTCCTCTCTCTTGCAGCCTAGAGGGAAATAGCGTTTATCTTTGAGTGTGTTTAGATAAAATGGCGGCAGGATAAGATAACTGCTTTGCTCCTATAACCTAATAGCACTTTCTGTTTAAAGTACTTCACATGTAAAGCCTCACATCATAGCCCATACTATACAGAGCTTTATTTGAATGCCAATTATATTTTAAGACTTGTCCTGCCCTCATCTCTGAAAACTGAGCCATGCTTTACTTATTATAACATCCCTCAAAGCATCTTGTTCAGCACCTCATGTGTATGCATAATAGATGCCAAAGAAATGATTATTAAATCGAATTAATCTTTTATTAGAAGTTGACTTCTAAATGAAGTTGGATTTAGTAATGCTTTTGTATATGGATATTTGAGAGCAATTATCCTATCAATCAAATGTGAATTGGTTAAAACTCATTATTTTTCAAGAACACACAGTACACCACCATTGAGACTAATGTTGGTTAGAAGGAATCGGCCAAATTGTTTGTTAGATGCTAAAAATAGCTGTTTCCATCTCAATCTGTTTCAACCATTTCCATTTCTGGGTCATTACAATTTAAAATCCTCTTATATTTAATCATAGATACTTGAATTCTTCCTTTTAAATTAAAGATAAATTGTTGAAGGAGTTCCATATAGTGCAATTAAGGAAGACCTATTTTCTTCATTCACAGCTACCTCACAGTGAATATGCAGTATTTTTCTTCAGTCACTAATGACAGATTCCTTCTCAAATCAGTAAAAATTTGTCAAACTGTGGGAAACTCCACGGCAGGGGCTATCTCCTCAAAATGCCCAGCACTACACCTGACATAGAACAAAATCTCATGTTCAATTGAACCAAACCCATTGCTTTTGACTGAGAATCCTGTCACCACACAACACTGCAACTGAGTTCAGATTTCTTTTCTTCAGAATCCAATTTAATACTGTCTACCTTATAAGATGATGTAGGGACTTCAAATATAGCACATTTTATATTACTCAGGTAGACTAAAAATGAAACATTTTCTTTAGAATAGGAAACATTCTTGAACACATTTCTTTTCAAAGCAACTCAAAAGTAACCTTGATTTGGTGATCTTGGTCTCCTAGATTATATCAGATGCTTCACGTTGTTTCTTTTCTTTTTCTCTTTAATTGAGGAACAAACTAAAAATCTTCATAATGATTTCTTTGTTCTGTTTTGTATTGTAAGCAGCAAAACATTATTTCTGTTTCTCCTCAACACCAAACCATTCTTCCTCTTAACACAGGAAAAAGCACTCCTGCCTAAAAATGTCTTGCACCAGCGCTTCCTTGTAAAGGATGGACACTCTAAACATATGTAGTGGGATAAATGTCCATGTGTTCAGATGTGCAAGAAGCAACATGTCTATGTTATTTCGTGACAAGATAATTTCCTTCAAGCCTCATTCCATCTGATGAGGGATAATATAATCTTAGTCAACTCTCCTAAAGATAGGCATTTCAGTTAAAATTTGTTGGGGAGCACATGAGACTTGGTTAGAAAGTTTGTAAGGAGGACATTATGAGATAGGGAAGTGTGTGAAAGGCTACCTGCCCTGTTTATCTTAGGGGAGACTTAGGGGAGTGCCGAAGGCGGCAACCCTAATTATTCCCTGACCTTTCAAAACAAGTCTGTGCATGTGCAGACCCCCCAGGTGTTTACTGCAATTCTTATGCTTAATCCCTGGATGCCCTTGCCTAGAGGACAATGTAAACACATGTGTCCTCCCCAGATTACTCACCCTACTGATTGTATCAAAAGATAAAAATTCCAATAAAAGCCTAACGAGGCAGGCAATCGAGGCTGCCTGGCTCCTTCAGCCAGGCCATCCCTTAGCCTCTCTTTCACAGCAAATGTGTCAGAGTAATCTGTTCGTCCATCATTCAGGGGCTGCGGCCAGCCCTGGCAACAATTTAATAAAATTTCATTAAAAAGTCAATATATGACTTTCCCATCACCATTTTGTTTCCCCGGCCCTGACCAACTGGATATAGCCTGTTCAGTTTCAATCGCAGGCTGAGTTTTTCTATGGCTATTCTCAGGCCCCTGCCCTAGTTCTAGCTCCTGATTTGGGCTCTCACTTACCTCCTTTGGTCCTTATCATGGTTAAAATTATGTCTCAATTCTACTAGGCAATGGTGCCCAGTTGTTTGGACAAACAGTAGGCTAGATAATGCTGTGTAAGTATGTTTTAGATGTGATTAATATTTCCAAACAGTAGACTTTGATTAAAGCAGATTATCCTCCCATTGTGTGGTTGCGCCTCATATAATCAGGTAAAGGCCTTAACAGCTCAGTCTGAGGTTCCTTGAACAAGAAGGAATTCTGCCTTAAGACTACAATTACAACATAGAAAACCTGCTTGAGTTTCAAGCCTGCTGCCCTGTGGAATTTAAATTCAAGACTGAAATATCAACTCTCCCCTGAATCTGCAGCTTACCCTACAAATTTCAAACTTAACACCCCCAATTGTGTGAACCAGTTTCTTAAAATAAACGTGTGTGTGTGTGTGTGTGTGTGTGTGTGTGTGTGTGTGTGTTTCCTCTCGGTTCTATTGCTCTGGAAAATCCTAACCCATAGACCCCTCACAACCCCCTGTCATCCGCTAATATTAATTCAAGTCATCTTTGGTGACTGCTATTTAAGGCTTCCAAGTCTACTTGTGAGCACAATTTTTGAAATACCCCTTGCTGGGTTAACTATATCTTTGACCTGTTCTTTTCTTCCCAAACACTTTCAAGGTCTCCAGCAGGCCTCACCAGCCTCTGCTCCTCCTGAGTGACGGGGAATGGAAAGTCATTTGTTATTATCTACCGACTTCTCATCACCACAGTGGGCCTTCACATTCCAGCTGAAATTATTTATTTAGTGTTGACAGCCCCTCATGGGGTCCACAGTGAGCAGCTGGGGCACCAGAGGTCTGTTGGAAGAGTAAGCGGGAATGTTGATAGGAGGGGTGGGGCCTACACGGAAACCAGGCAGAGTGAGGGTCTTCACCGCGGGCTTCACCTGCTACCCCACTGAGTATAGCGACATCTGCCATGAAGGGAAAGATTATGGCTTTATATATGTGTTTTAATGTAACTCAAAAAATGAAACTACTGTTCAAATGATGAAGTATCCAGCTGCTAAATTGATTTTTACTTTTCCCCAGAAAGGAAAACAAGCCTTGGGTGTTTTCAGACTGATTACAAAGGTTTTGCTCTCGATTTTATTGAAGCAGATGCATTTAGCTGCTTTTTTGTGTGTAGATAAAAGCCATGCTCACCAAAATCACTCAGATCTTTCTGTCACTCTAATTGCTTCACAGCTCACTTTGAGAAACTCTTAACAGCTTTCCTCTCCATCATGAAGCATCACCGCGAGAGTTGAGGCTGGTGTTCAACATGCAGCCTTCCCTACGAGCATCTCAGTGCCCAGGCTGTGAAAGCTAAATATGTACTGAACCTCATCTTTCCAAGGTCAGCAGAGACCTTTTGCTAACCAAATCCAATGACCTTTATCTTTCCGTATTCAATTTGACCTCCTCCATTCATTTAAAAACATTTACTGAGGGCTTACTGAGTATCCAGCTCTATCTGGGTGCTAGGGACAAAGAAATCAACAAGACACGGTTTCTGCTCCCAAAAGAAGTGAAAGAAAGAGGGAAAGATACATGTGATGGTTCCAAAAAATATGTGATTTAAAGCTATGTGTGAAGGAGCACAGAAAAAGGCCTGGGCTCTCAAGGGATGGATTCTAGAGGAGTGTGGGGAGCCTCCTTTCACCTAACAATTCTAGTTCCCCTGAACTCAGTCCCTGTTCGCAGAACTCAGTCCCTGGCCACAGAACTCAGTCCCTGGTCGGGCGCCATATGTGGCGAGCCGGCATGGCCATGGCATACTCAGCCCCAGGGCGCCTTATGTGCCATGCCAGCTCAGCCTGGTTCAGTGACCCTGAGTGGGGGGTGGTGGAAAGGCTTAGAAAAGACAGACAAGAAGATGAAAGCTGGGTCTCGGTGGGACGCTGC
>NW_005873556.1:0-13577 GCF_000147115.1 Myotis lucifugus | reverse complement strand
AGCCGTGTCTTTATTTTATAACAGATGCCCCGAGGCAAAGTAAGGGCGTGATCAAGTTGTTTACATCATTGTCGTGGGTTTCAATCCTTATTCAACTACATGCACCTGAACTCTATCACTCAGGCACGTGGGCCATGTGTTCGGACCATAGGCTCAAGCTTACAACTACAGCTGTTGGCTATAATTGTGCTGGGAAGGCTCTGCCCTCCAAGCTGGGACTTGCACGTGGCCACAAGAGGACTGTGCCTTCTCATCAGTCCAAGGCTTGAACCTGTCCACAACACCATAGCCGCGCCCCACAGAGGAGGTAGCAGGAACTAATTCATGGCGCATAAGTAGGAATTAACTCACTGAATGAGGAAAAGGAAAGTGACCCAGAAGAACTTACTTATGTAAAAGCAGCAAACCATGGCCTATTCAGCATGGTTCAGCGGTTGAGCATCAACCTATGAACCAGGAGATCACGGTTTGATTCCCAGTCAGAGCACATGCCCAGGTTGCAGGCTTGATCCCCAGTGAGGGGTGTGCAGGGGGCAACCTATTGATGTTTCTCTCTCTCTCTCTCTCTCTCTCTCTCTCTCTCTCTCTCTCCTTCTTCCTTCCTCTCTAAAATCAATTATATATATATATATATATATATATATGTATATATATTTAAAGCAGCAAAGTATGAAAAAGCATGAAGCATTCTAAGAACTGCTAGAAGACTGGCTAGAGGAAAATAAATGTATGGGAAATGGCCAGATGTGAGGCAAGACAAAATGGGGTATGGGGAGGCCCCAAAGTATCTTAACAGGGCATTCAACGAGTAACATGGAAGCAGAGTACTGTGAAATAAGAAGAAAAAAGGCAGAAAGATTCTTTAGAACATTATTACAATAGCCCATGTGAGAAATGATGAGAACCTGAATGAAGGAACTGGCTGAGTCATGGGTCATTGAATGAGATGGCACATGCAAGAGAAGAATTCATCAGCCAGCGAGCGGATTCAGTGTGTAGACTTTGAGGAGCCTGCAGAGCAACCAGATACAAGGTTCTGGCTAGAATACAGATATTGGAAATGAGTATATGCTTAGCAATTAAAAGAATTAGCATGTTTAAAATCACCATGGTCTGTGAGTCAGAGGAACAGTAACCTGAAGAGAGAATTTTTAAAAGGAATGAGATCTCTTAGAAGCACAAGAGGTGATGAGCCTGAAAAAGAGGGGTGTGGTCAAGAAAAGAAAATCCAAAGAATAGCAGTGTCAAAGAAGCATTTAAAACCAGTGACTGCCTAGGAGAGGATCTATGTAAACCTGGTAATGGGTTCAAATTATGTGTTTTGTTCTTTTGCCTTCTTGAGTAAACTATATTTCATATAAGGCATCTATCTGCCTATGGGAAGATCAAATTTGTTACCTAATAAATGTAAAGAAAGAACAAAGAGAAAGTCAGTTTTTTATACCCTAAATACAATTGGATATGCAGCAAGACAATAAACCTGGCTCATCTGGTGGCTATCTAGAGAAAGAATAGGCTGAAGGACTTAGAATACAGGGTTTACTAATGTGGAGGGCTACCCCCTACCCCTACCAACAACCAGGTCAGAGAAGGGAAAATATAATGAGGTAAATATAAAAGAGCTACCTGGCTGTTTCTGGCCTGGGGGTGGGGGATGGGGGAAGAGATTGGAAGTTGTCAATCTTGTGTTTCCACATTTCCATTTCCTAGACTTTAGCAAGATGTTTGTTATATATGAGGATAAGATCATTGATAGAGATGTAGGCTATAGCCACTCACTCATTTTCTTATGGGAGACTCGGTGAAAACAGCACCTTTCAAGGTGTCCCCTGTCCCCAAATGCAACAACTTGGATGCAGCCAAAGTTCCTTGGTAGTGCAATGTGTTCAGAGGTTGAGCTTTCTCAAATCCCCCCTGTTTCCGAGTTTGTGCAGCTGAGAGTAGCTGGCCTGCCAAGGGGCTTCTTGGGCAAAGCATGGTGACCTCATGAGTAGGCTTAGTAAACACCGGGACAGCAGGCTGGACAAAGGCCAAGGCAGTCACTAAGGAGCAAAGTGAGGCCAGGTCAGCTGGGAGCACTGCTGGATCCTTGCAAAGAAAACAAAGTGGCATCGGCTGTAGATTGCCTATAATAGGGCCAGCAGCGCCCAGTCAGCCAGGAGACATGCCCCTAAGAGCAGCAGACAACTATAAGGATACATCCCAGGACCATCAAGAGCCAGGAAATCCCTTCCTTTACACACCTGGATGCCTCCTTAGGGAAAGAAGCAGGAGCTGGAGAAGGCCATCTGAGAGACTGAATAAGTATTTATCCCCAAAGAAGAAGCCAAAAAAAATATCATATTGATCTTTGTTTACCCCAGATGGCACCTTCAGCCAATCTGTTCTCCTATTACTCCATAGATAAAAGCTCAGGAAAAAGATGAAATTACTAGAAGCCCGTTGCACGAAGATTCGCGCAATAGGCCTTCCTTCCCCTGGCTGCTGGCACCAGTTTTCCTCCGGCACCTGGGACCCAGGCCTTTGGTCCGGCCACAGCGAAGAAGCCAAGCTCTTCAGTCTTCAGTCTTCAGTCTTCAGTCTTCACTCCGGCCGGAGCCTTCAGTCTTGGCTCCGCTCCTGGGTATGCAAATTAACTGCCATCTTTGTGGGTGTAGCAGAGTGACACCAATTTGCATGTTTCTCTTTTATTAGTGTAGATTATAGATAACATATAATTTATTTTTTTTCTTCACATTCGAGTAAGCACAATTTGCAACCTTGCTCTATAGGTAAAAAATGGGAGATAACATTTGCCAAAGTCTATTCCACAGAACACTAACTTATCATAATATTGACAGATATTATACAGGCAAAAAAAAAATAAAAAAAATGAAAATTAAAAACTCTGGTCATTTACATTGGGCTAAAAATTTTTTAAAAATGTTTAATGCAAAGTCTTCTGAGAGCATTTACTTTGCTTACAAGAATTCTGAATCTCCAAGAGAGCAAGATGGTATGCCTCATTCCCCATATATCTGTCCAAGACATTTATTTTCATAGACCACCTCTCTAAAAGACTCCTGGAAACACTTCTAGCATTTAACAATGGAAATACCACCAAATCTTTAAAACAACAGGGATCATGAGCCCTATAGTCCACTGTATTCCCCTCTGCTATGGTTTATTTATCAGTTGGCAACTTGAGCTATTGCTAAACAGTAAACAGAACTAGCCCTGAGCAAAATGTTGAAGCAGAAGAAACTAACATTTGCTGAGCACAGAAGTTTACTTTCTTCCACTTTGGGCACATTTCTTTCCCTCCTTTCCTAAAAAAAAAAAAACAAAAAAAAAACAAAAAAAAAACCCTCAGATTTTTTTTGTTTGTTTATGTAAACTACATTAATCTCTTATAGACCGTGATAATGGACCAACCACATGAGTCACCTCTTCTTTCTCACAAGAACCAGTGGCAGTGTAGTGTGGCAGGTAAGAGTCTGAAGACATATTGCCTGCGTTGAATCCTGCCTCAACACCTCCCAGCTGCATGATGATCTTGGAGAAGTTACTTAACTTCCCTGACCCCACTTTCCTTATCTGCAGAGTAGACTAAATAATAGTACTTGCCTATTGCACTGAGAACAGTTATGCTCTACTTATGTAAGTTAAGTAAGTGTATATATATAATTTAGGACATAGGGTATGCTACATATATTTTAGCTTTCCAAAATATTAGCAAAGGAATTAAAATAAACACATGATGAAAAGAATAAGAGGAGTCATAAATAAGTGATTTCAATAAATTTATGGAAGACACAAAGCAGACAAAGAAACACTACCGATAGAGCAGGGCAGAGGAGCCTACAATCTAACATCAGGGTTGACGAACTTTTCTCTAAAGGCCAGATAGTAAATATTTCAGGTTTTGTGCAAAATTGAGGGGGCAAAATTGAGGATGCTTTGCAAGTCTCTGTTGTAACTACTCAATTCTGTCACTGTAGCTCAGAAGCACCCATGGACAATACATATGTGAATGAGCATGGCTAGATTCCAATAAAATTTTATTTATGGACACTAAATTTTTAATTTGATATAATATTTGCGTCTTGCAATATTATTATTTTTAATCATATTTTATTGTGATAAAAACACTACCCTCAACAAATTTTTAAGTGTGTAATACATTATTATTTATAAGTACAATGTTGTACATCAGATCTCTCGCACTTATTCAGCTTGCTTAACTAAAACTTTATGCCCATTGTTTAGTAACTTCCCATTTTCTCTCCATAACAACCCTTGGGAGCCACCATTCCACTTTTTTACTTTATGAATTTAACTACTTTAGGTATATGTTATAAATGGAATCATGCAATGCTTTTCTTTCCACGCCTGGCTTATACCACTTAGCATGTCTTCAAGGTTCTTCTATGTTGTCACATTTGCAGAGTTTCCTTTTATTAAGGCTGAATAGTATTCCATTGTATGTATACACCACATTATTTATCCATTCATCTGTCAATAAACATTTAAGGTGTTTCCACATCTTGGCTATTGTGAATCATGCTGTAATGAACATGGGAGTGCTAAATATTATTCACTTGATATTTATCAAAATTTTATTTAAAAATATACATGCTAAAAATGTAATTCAAAATGTATAAACATTTACATTTGGGGGGAATTGAATGAAGGAGGTCAAAAGGTACAAACTTCCAGTTATAAGATAAATAAGTACTAGAGATATAATGTATAACACAATGACTATAGTTATCACTATTGTATAGTATATTTGAAAGCTGCTAAAAGAATAGATCCTATAAGTTCTCATCACAAGGGATAAAAGCAAATTTTTGTACTGCATGAGTGATGAATGTTAACTAAACTTATTATATAGTAATTATTTTGGAATGATATAAAAGTCACTGCGCCCATGCACCTTAAGCTTATATAATGTTGTATGTCAGTTATATCTCAGAAAAATAATATGTAAAAACTATCCTAAGTTCTCAGGCTACACAAAAATAGGTTGCTGGCCAGATTTGGCCCATGGACTTTGCCAATCCCTGTTGTAGAGCATGTTTATGTGAGAAATGCTAAATAGGTTCTAGACTGAAAACAAAATCCAGGCTGCTTTTATACACAAAGAAGAATGATCACAGCAATTTAAAGTCTGTCTAATGTCCTCTTTACTAATTTTTAAACAATTAACTTTTCTCAAATATTTTCATGCTTATTATATAACTAACACATCAAAAATATTAATTTATTAAATAAGATATTTCCCCAGACATTGACATATTGATTGTAAAAGTAACTTATACTCTTTATAAGTCTGTAATATATTAACCTCTAAAAAAGCTTTTATAAACCCCTTAAAATAATATACTGAAGCAATGCTTCTAGAATTGACTAATACAGATATTGGAAAACTATTAGAAAAACATTAACATGATAGGTTTAAGTATTTTTATTATGTATTTTCCATTTTAATATATTTTTTATTTTTTCTTATCCAACTACGATTATACTCATGTGCCCTGAGAGACAGGGTTACCCTCTTGACCAGCTAAAGCTGCAAATAGTGTTTCAAAGCCCATGACTGGACCTAAAACCACACATCTTGGGTCACCTTCCCAACTTGTTCTACCCAAGACCCTCATCCACTTGGATGTGCCCCTTTTCACAGGTAGATTTTCATTACCTAAGAAACTGTCTAAATTATTAGCTCTAATTTTATTTTTGTGCTCAAAACTTTTCCCCTAAAATAATGCTTATTCTGAATGTCTTATCTTTATAGAACAGCTGATAGACCTACTTTGCAACTGTCTTTTCTCCATATATTTCCTTCCTTTAACAAGCTAGTCCTTATCCATTTTGTAACTGCTGGTTGGGAAAATAAAACTTTAAAGTCCAGCATAGGCCTGGACACAAGTTTTCCTTAGAATACTGAGCTCCTTCAGGCTTTGAGAAAAAAAATATATAGATTTGTAGAGAAAAGGAGGCAATGCATTAATGTGGAGTCGTATTATCTCATATGTCTACTTTTTAAATTAAATAAGAAAAAACACCAAGGAATGACATAAAATCTAAAAATATCTAGCTCGTTTAAATGAAATGAGATTTGGAGGAGAATTTCAAAATTAGGGTACCCAAGATACTACTCTCTCCTGCCTTTGAAGATTTGGGTGGATCATGTTTACTATGGACCCTGCATCCTCTTAGCCTCTACTTTTACCACTGGCAATTGGACTTGCACATTCAAAGTCCTCAGAGAAAACATTTCCTAATCTCAATTGAGGACCATCATCTCTATTGGGCAGAACTTTGAACTTGACCACCTCAAGGACCAGTATGCAGGCCATACGTGGACTTGCTTGGGATTCATTGCCTGTTCCTTCTGCAAACTCCTATGACAGGGCAGTTGTGTTATGTCATGTAAACCATGGCCACCTATTCATGCTTGACAGTGATTTACAGATGAAGTTTTTCTACTGAGCAAAAATTATTCTATCAAAGTGTGCCTCTAAAAGTTTCTACTCCCCCAAAATTTGTAAGTATAGCTGAGGAAGGGGGATTTGCCTCATGTAAACTTGAAGATAATTAAAAGTTCCTTATTTGGAAATTCATTCACACTAACACATGAAGAATAAGACCAACGTAATTCATAAACTTGTGCTAGGTTTCTTTTAAATTGTTTAAATACTATTTAAGAGCCTCATTGGCGTGTGGGTGTGGGTGTGTGTTTTGTAGCTCCCCAACTTAAAAATTCTTGAAGGCAAGAACCACATCTACTACTTTTTATACCCTGAAAATTTCTAAAATTCTGTGCTCAACAAGGGTGTTAAATAAATGTTACTGAGTGACTGGGCCTAAGGTTCTCTGGGAGTTCTTGAAGAGTTGACTTTAACAGCTTCATTAACTATCTGGGTCCACAGAGAGCTGAGATCAGCTCAGAGTAATACATAAGAAATCCTTCTGTTCTATAACATCAATAAAAAAAATATTAAAATTACAGTGATGGGTTTTGAAACGTGAGCCATAAAGAAAATTATTTCTACCCTAAGTGAGAATATATGAATGTTCCTTCTTTCTTTGCAATCTAATAAACTATTTGCTAATAGGCCAATGGCATGAATTGAAATTTTCTGGGCCCTAAACAAATTTTGCTTAAATTAAAGTGATCCAATACTGTTTCTTGAGATTCTAGAGTAAACTCAAGCAGGCAAGGTTTTTTTCCATTTCATGTTCGAGTCTTCCTTCTTTATAATGAACTAGAGGCCCGGTGCATAGCATTCATGCACTGGGAGTTGGGGAGTCCCTCAGCCTGGCTTGCACCCTCTCACAGTCCGGGACCCCTTGGAGGTCCTTAGTGCTGCCGCAGAGGCAGGAGAGGCTCTTGCCACCACCGCTGCACTCCCCAGCTGTGAGCCCGGCTTCTGGCTGAGCAGCGCTCCCCCTGTGGGAGCGCACTGTCCACCAGAAGGCAGCTCCTGCATTGAGTGTCTGCCTCCTGGTGGTCAATGCATGTCATAGCAACTGATCAGTCTGCTGTTTGGTCGATTTGCATATTAGGGTTTTATTATATAGGATTAGGCGTGGGTTTGGGATTTTGTTTTTTAGAAACATGCCAATAGAAAACCATTTTACACTTGCAGCAAATCCACCAATCTAGGTGACCTTGAAACAAGGAATAACCTTGGTTTATGGCAGTAGCTCTCTTGGACCTGAACAAGTATATATGCCTTGTTCTCAAGCTTGATGATAATTAGATTTCTGAGTCATAATCAGAATATAACATTTTAACTGTAAAGACACACATAAAAATACTTGTTTTAGGTGAAATTTTTTGCTTGGTGACTGATTCAAAGGGCTATATAGAATTTTTTTAGCCTAATTGAAATAGTGACTGTCCCCTATTATTGCAGAAAATAGTAAGCTTCTTCACCTGTCACCAGAAAAATATCTCATTTGCCTTTAATCGAAGTATCACAGCCAATGAATAATATGGGTTTTAGTTTCTCAGCATGGAAACAGTTCTCCCAGACAAAAGTTGGATGCAATATTAAGTTTATTTTTTTGACCTGCCACATTGGGTAAGGGCTTCCTGCCAAAGCCTTCAGCTTTAAAGTCACAACTTCACCTCACTATTCTTTAAGTTCTACCCACGGGCAAATAATACAAAAGGAAAAGAAGTGAAACATAATACTACATCAAGGTGCAAACTACAACCCTGTGTGGGAAGCCACCTATAGAAGCATTGTTATGTTAACTCTTCGCCAATTGTAAGTGTAAGATACTACAACACTAAGTCATAAACTCCTTCAAGGCAGAGCTTTATCCATATTTTATAACTTTGCTGCCCCACAGCACCCTCTTCTCTAGCAGTTAGAGCAGAGACTCATACACTGTAGTAAATAGCCCTTGAAGTGTCATTGCATGAAATCAAACTAGGCCACTGTAAGAAATAAGGTGAGCCCCCAAACTCAGGGGCCCTGGTAGAACACAAAACATACTTGGAAGCCAGGCAGCAAGGCAACTATCTTTACTTCTACGTAGAAGGGTGTGCAGCACATGGTCTGGAAGCACGCACACACTGAGCAGGCAGTCGGCTTGACTTTTTAATCCTGACGCATGTGATCTGTTCCTCACTCTCTTTTTTTTAAATATATTTTATTGATTTTTTTTTTTACAGAGAGGAAGGGAGAGGAATAGAGAGTTAGAAACATTGATGGAAGAGAAACATCGATCAGCTGCCTCCTGCACACCCCCCACTGGGGATGCGCCCGCAACCGAGGTACACGCCCTTGACCGGAATCGAACCTGGGACCCTTCAGTCCCCAGACTGACGCTCTATCCACTGAGCCAAACCGGTTGGGGCAGTTCCTCACTCTTGATTGGAGTCAGGTGCACAGTCTTTTGTGATTGGCTAATTTGAAGGGGGGGGGGTTGGCCTTTGCCATTTCAAGATGGCGGCCCCCAGGGGAGCTGCAAGTCATGCGGCCAAAATGGTGGCTGTCTACACTGTTCTTTGACAGGAAAGATGACTTGTTTCTTCTCACAGCCACCAGCACAGGTATTAGTTTTGATGTCGGAAGAAAAAGGCCAGAAGGTTATGCCAACATTTCCAAACTGTGTTCCCACATATTCTACAGAAAAAGAAAAGTAATTTTGTCGTCTACCAGATTCAGGAAAATCCATATACTATATCGTCTTCTTAGAAAGTCACATCCCAATGTGTATTTGCTCCAAAAAGTGTTATTACAAACACTTATTCAATTTGATTTAATACAGCATTTCCAAAGTGTGGTTAATTTTATGTGTCCACTCCACAGAGCTAAAGGAGGCCCAGAAAGCTGGTAAAAAAAAAAAAATATTTCTGAGTATGTCTGTAAGGTTGTTTCTAGAGGAGATTAGCATTTGAATTGGTGAACTAAGTAAAGCAGATTGCCCTTCCCAGTGTGGGTGGCCTCATAAAATCCACTGATGCTGAATAGAACAAAAAGGTAAAGGAAGGGCAATTTGCTCTCTCCATTTGAGCTGGGATATGCATCTTCTCCTGCCCTTGGACATCAGCCCTCCTCGTTCTCAGGCCTTCAGACTCGGGGCGGGGGTGGAGGGGACTGGGGTGTTACTTTATCAGCGCCCTCTATCCTCACCCCAGTTTTTAGGCTTTTGGATTTGAGACTAAATTTCATCATTGTTTTCCCAACTCTCTAACTTGCAGAGAGTAGATTGTGGGAATTAATGGCCTTCATAATCAAGTGAGCCAATTTCTATAATAAATATCAGTTTTATACAGACATCTGTGTGTGTGCATATACGTATATATATCCTATTGGTTCCATTTCTCTGGAGAACCCTAATATAGTAAGCATATTTGACGACAACAGAGTCCTTTTCAGAAGATATCTACTGACATTTAGAAGAACACCAATGTCCCATGGAGCAAAACATCAGAAATCTTCAGTTGAGAAAGAGAGGCACAGATTCCTGGACCCAAACAGACCTGATTTTTTCATTATTATATTCATGTGACCCTGTGCAGGTTACTTACCCTCCCTGGGCCTCAGTATTTCCAAATGCAAACCAGGCAGTAAGGCATCCTTCATAGATTGTTGCTATTGTTAAATAAAATAATGTACTATATTGCTTGTCATAAACTTTTTTTTGTTCTTTCCCGTAAGAAGAACTACCCATTCCCCTTAGGGGGATAGAAGAAAGAAGGAAGTAGTATTTCCACTAGGATGGTAGTTATTGGTGGATGTGGGAAAATTAGGATCAATGGGGGTGGGGAGGGGTTGTGGAAGGATTGAGCAAAAGAGGAAAAAAAGAGAAAGAACTCAATAAATAAATAAAGTTAACAAAAGAAGTTAAAAATACATTAAAAAAATAAAATGTCAGACATACTACAATAAGTACAATAGTAAAAGCAAAAGGAATGAGGGGTGGTAAGAGACCCTTTCCTACCATGAACATGGGACAGTGAACTTCAGAAGACTATGTCTGAGGGTTTGCAAATGGACAGAACAGTATTTGTCTCTGATCTAAATTCTCTGAACATACTGCAGGACAGGCTGAACACCAAGCTTTTCTGAGCGAACATTAGGGACTTAGGCCCAACTCTAATTCATCAACTTCAGAAATCCAGCCTAACCCAGATATTCAGTTTCTTTTCAGATGGTATTGATGTGTGATAACAATCTCTTAGTCCCTGACAAAGAACAGCCAGCCTGAGAGAGAAAAAACTCAAAAACATTAACAATGGAATGATAGGTTAGAGAAATTTACTCACCAAACCTTCAACTCCTGCAGTAGTCTTGTCAGCACATTACATAGGGGTTTTAATTTAGTAGCTTCCCAACATATGGGCAACAATATGGTCTTAGCAGTTCCCTGGTACTGGCATGGCAGAGGAGGGAGAAGTAATTAGACATTGACAGGCAAGTGGCTGCTCTCACAGCTCAGCCAAGGCTTCTGCAGGGGACACCAGATATTTTTAAACCATAGTGCTATTGCAGCTAAAGAAATTGTACAGCCTGGTCGAGGTGGCTCAGCAGTTGAGGTCACCATTTGATTCCTGGTCAGGATACATGCCGGGGTTGTGGACTCAATCCTCAGTGTGCAGAGGGCAGCCGATCAATGATTCTCTCTCATCATTGACGATCCTATTCCTCTCTCCCTCTCCCTTCCTCTCTCTGAAATCAATGAAAACATATTATTTTACAGAAATTGTACATTTTTCTTTTTCTGGAAATAGGCATTAGTTTGTTTCAGAGTCTGATGATAAATAAGTGATAGAAGTCATAATCCCAATGCTCTAAGTCTTTCACCCAATTTCTTATAAAAAAAAAAGCATATGTACTGCCTATGAGATATGCCTTGGAATTTTAGGGGGCCAAAACATTGAGAGTTTCTTACTCTCACATCCTTAAGAAAGCACACATCCAAACAACTTGTTTTCAGTTGTCAGAATCTTTATTCTGCACATTATATGAGAAGATACCTAAGGATTCTATATAAACCCAGCAAAACAGACCTTAAACATACATGTGAGAAGGGTGAGACAAGAAATTCTTTTCCCAACAACACTGGAAACTGCTCAAGGTCTATAAATCTATCTTGATGGCCACCCAGAATACTGTCACCACCATGACAAACCAGCACAATTCTCAGTATCCAGAAGTAATTCTTAACTATTGACCAATATATTGATATTTTTTCAATATGCAGACTCCATTACATGGCCTAGAAAACAGTACAGTGAAATTAATCTGGAAAAAAGTGTGATGCTTCTTCTTTGTGCTCATTGTCTTCACCACACACAACAGTGCCTGGCGGGAGTTCAGCCCACGAGAAGGTTCAATTTGTCTGAGATCAGACACTTTTTTGGAAGTAAACAACATTTTTCCCAAAGAAAGCACATATAAATTGCAACTAAGTTTTGCTTCTTTTGTTCTATTTATATAACCAAGCATGTGTATGTTTATTTTCAAAGAAGAACATTTCTTGTCTAACGCTCATCTCTTGTTCATATCCAGTGTTATGGACTGGATGTTTGTGCCAGTCCCAAATTCATATGTTGAAGCCCTAACCCCCAATATGACGGTATTTGGAGATGGGGCCTTTGGGAGGTAATTAGGTTTAGGTCAATCATGAGGGTGAGGCCCCCACAATGAGATTAGTGCCTTTATAAGAAAAGGAGGAGACACCAGAGTTCACTCTCTTCCCACACACACCCACCAAGGAAAGGCCAATGAGGACATGGCAAGAAGACAGCCATCAGCAAGCCAGGAAGAGAGCCCTTACCAAAACCCAACCATTCTGGCACCCTGATCTCAGACTTCAAGTCTCAAGAACTGAGAAAATAACTGTCTGTTGCTTAAACCACCCAGTCTATAGTATTTTCTTAGAGCAGCCCAAGCAGATCAAAACAATGGGATAAATGTGATTGAAAATAGAACTAGTGGTTATATAGGAAAGGACAGCATGACACAAAAGGGAATTACACCCGTAAAACCAAGATATGTTTTTCTCTGACTGTCTTTTTAAAAGATTAGATGCTGTAGAATTATCAGAGCCAGACAGGCTGTCTGCCCTTGTCAAGGGTCTAGGCACTAATGCTGTGAAAGTTAAAAGTTCTGTGACAGGAAACTAAACACAGCCACTGAGCTTGAAGGTGAACGAGCAGGTCTTCAATATCAACCCCAGAGACAAATGCATACTGACAGCATTTGCAAAGTCAGATCTTAATTTCCAGACTCACTGGAAATTAATGCTGTGGATTCCAAAGTCCAATCAACCTTCAAACTTCTACGCTCACAGAGGGAGGAAACCTTATCATCTAATACTCCCCAAAGTATTCTACTTTTCTTCATAAATTTGCTCTGGAGAGGGCTTTGTATTAGTTAGATTCTGCAGAAAAATGGAACCAATAGGAGAAATAGACAGAGATTGTAAGGAACTGGCTCATGCAACTGCAGGGACTGGTAAGTCCAAAATCTGTAGGGCAGACCAGTAGACTGGAAATTCAGGTAAGAGTTGATGTTGTCGTCTTGAGTCCAAAATCTGCAGGGCAGGGCAGTAGGCAGGAAACTCAGGCAGGGTGTTGTGGTCTTGAGGACAATTGGTTCTTCTTTGGGAAACTTCAGTGTTTGCTCTGAAAGCCTTCAAATGGTTGGATGAGGCCCACTTGCATTATCCCTGTTTTATTCAAAATCTATTGACTAAATCTAAAAATATATCTTCACAGCAATATTTAGACTGGTGTTTGGCCAAACAATTTGACACATAAAATGGAAAGTGAAAAGAAAACAAAGACAAATTTTCAAATTGTCTTCTGTCCTAACCAACTAATCTTCCTAAAACTCTATATCATTCCTTGACACATTAAACAACTCCCTGAATCAAATATGTTCTATTATATCCAAAGGGATGCCTTGCATTTTTACTAAAGTCAACATAGCAAGTGCAGGATGAGTTTCCGGGGTGCATGAAATAAACATGGGCAGCTTTAAACCATGAAATGTCAAAGATTAGTAACCTAAGGCAAAGTTGCACTCTATAAAGAGGCCAGCTTTTAGGGCAAGGATACTGCT
>NW_005873555.1:11254-23002 GCF_000147115.1 Myotis lucifugus | reverse complement strand
CCGATGGGGAGGTTATGGCTCTACCCTGTCACACACAGAGCAGGGCTGTGGGGGGGGGGGGGTTGCGGCGCGACCCTGTCACACACAGAGCAGGGCGATCAGGGGGTTGGGACGCCGCACCCTGTCACACACAGAGGCGCAGGGGGTCAGGGGGTTTGGGCGCTGGCCCCTGTCACGCTGATCCCGTGCCAGGAGGCTTGCGGCTCCGCTGATCCCGGGGCTGGGAGGCATATTACCCTTTTACTATATAGGAAAGAGGCCTGGTGCATGGGTGGGGACCGGCTGGTTTGCCCTGAAGGGTGTCCTGGATCAGGGTGGGGGTCCCCACTGGGGTGCCTGGCCAGTCTGGGTGAGGGGCTGAGGGCTGCCTTCAGGCTGGCGATTGACTGAAGCTCCCAACCGCTCCTTTTTTTCTTTCTTTTTTTTATTCTGGGCCAGCTTTAGCTCTGGCTCTAGCTCTGAGGCCTCGGCTGCTGAAAGCTGGTATCTGGTTTGTTTGCGTTCTATAATCGAAACAATGTATAACTCCAGCTCTGAGATCCCAGCAGCTGAAAGCTGGTTTCTGGGGTTTTGTTTAGCTTCTATATTTGTTACAAAGTTTCAAACTGCCAGCTCAGAGGCCGGCAAGGCAGGCGGGGAACGTTGGAGTCCTCCTTCACTGAAGCAAGCAAGCCTCATGTTCGCTTCCAGCTGCCTGGCTGCCGGCCGCCATCTTGGCTGACAGTTAATTTGCATATACTCACTGATTAGCCAATGAAAAGGGTAGCAGTCGTACGCTAATTACCATGTTTCTCTTTTATTAGTGTAGATACATTCATACATATTCATATATACTAGTATACATCTCTCTCACGTAAATATATAGGATGTTCCAAAAAATGTAAACACAGTTTAAATAACTATTAATTCCAATAGGTTAAATCTGAAAAGAAATAAACATTAATTGAGCTATCAGCTGTTAAAATGTGTATACAGTTTCTTGCAACACCCTATATTTCTGGGTTTGAGGCCAGGCTTCCTGGATTTTCATTCTAGTTTGCTGTTTATAAGCCATATGATCTTGTATGAATTACCTAACTGAATTTCAGTTTATCTACAAAATGGATTAACTAAGAGTACTTACCTTTATTAGTTTCCTAGGGCTGCCATGACAGATGCCATAAACTTGGTGTTTAAAACAACAGAAATTTATTTTTCACAGTCCTGGAAGCTAGAAATCTGAAATCAAGATGTTGCCAGGGTCATGCTCTCTCTGAAGCCTCTAGTGGAGGATTGCTTCCTGCTTCTGGGAGCTTCTGGTGGTTGCTGACAACCCTTGGCATCTCTTGGTGTCATGTTCATGTGGCATTCTCTCAGTGTTTCTGAGTGTTACTGTTTCTTCTTCTTTTAAAGATTCAAGTCAGAGGATTAGGGTCCTTTCTAATTCAGTATGACCGTATTTTCACTAATTTCATGTACACAGTCCCTATTTCCAATAAGGTCACATTCTGAGATTCAAGGTAGACATGAATTATGGGGGAACACTGTTCAACCCAGCAACTAACTCAGAGTTGTTTCAAGGATTTAATGAGATAAGTCATGTTATGTGCTTGATGAAGTGCACTGGTCCATGGTAAGTGCTCACAAATTTAGATGTTGATATTATTATTACCATTACTATTTGACAAATGTCCTTGTGTATAAAATTGATCATGCTCGTTCAAGATTTTTTTAAACTCCAAAGATCAAATATTTAGTAAAGAGAAAACCATTTTCTATAAAAGGCAATAGTTACCAAAATTTTGGAAGTTTCCTTTTATGATGGTACTAGAGGCCTGGTGCATAGATTCATGCACATTGATAGGAAATTAATTAGAGGGTGGCTGGCAGGGCAGGACTGGGCGAGAAGGGCTGGACATGCCCTGGAGCCAAACTCTCACGGTCCCTCCCCCAGCCAGCTGCACCTGGGGCAGCGCTGGAGCTGGAAGAGCTTTTGCAGAGTGAGCTGGGTCCCACTGGCAGGTGGGGTCTCTCAGCTTGGCCTGCAGGGATTGGGCCGAAACCAGCAGTTTGACATCCCCTGAGAGGTCCTGAAATTCGAGAGGGCACTCTGCAAAGTTGCTGTCGCTCGGCAGCTCCGCATTTTCTGCCCCCCTGGTGGTCAGTGCACTCCATAGCTACTGGTTGGATGGTCGTTTAGGCTTTTATATATGTACTAGAGTCCCGGTGCACAAAATTCGTGCATGGGGGTGGGTGGGTCCCTCAGCCCAGCCTGCACCCTCTCCAATACAGGACCCCTGTGGAATTGGGCCTAAACCAGCAGTCGGACATCCCTCTCACAATCCAGGACCGCTGGCTCCTAACCGCTTGTCTGCCTGATTGTCCTAACCCTTCTGCCTGCCTGCTTGATCGCCCCTTAACTGCTCCCCTGCCGGCCTTATTGCCCCTAACCACCTCTGCCTCAGCCTCCACCACTGCAGCTTTGTCTGGAAGGACATCCGGAATGATGTCTGGAAGATCATTTGGCTGTCTGGTCTAATTAGCATATTACACTTTTATCAGTACAGATAGTTATATCTGTCAACTATTACTTGCAGAGAGCCTTTCAGAATTCTCATGCCTGTTTTTGAAGAAAACTAATGAAGTCTTAGAAGCTCTTGACTGAGTGCATGTGTATAAGAAATATAGGTGTAAAGTACAGAAAAGGGGCACATTTACAGAAGGATTCTTGGGATGTTTTTTGTCTGGTTGAGTTATTTTCAGTTGTATAATCAGTAGTTTTTTTTCAGACCTATGATGATAGTTTAAATTTTTGCTAAACTGCTTCAGGAGAAAAATGTTGTTAGCATAGAAGTTAATAACGTGTAAAATATATACTGACTATAAAATAACATTTTAAAAAGATAAATGTAAAGCATTGGACAAGAATTAAAGGAGGCAGGAGAATAATTTTCAATGGGTAGTTAAACTGTGTTTGGATCTGTGACATATTTGGAATGAGATGGAAATTTAGACTAACGTTTGTTATAATAATTTATAGTTAAGTAAGAGTGTGAGAAATTTAAGAACAATTACCATTAGGATTGCTGCTTTAAAAAATAAATGTTAGTAAGGTTGTGGAGAAATTGGAACTCTTGTGTACTGTTGGTAGAAATGTGAAATGGTGCAGTTGCTATGGTAAAGACCATGGATGATCCTCTAAAAATTAAAAATAGAATTACTGTATGACCCAACAATTTCACTAATATATATATATGAATTGAAAGCAGGGTCTCAAAGATATATTTGGACAACTGCATTCGTAGCAGTATTATTCACATTAGCTAAAATGTGGAAACAATCTAATTGTCTATTGACAGATGAATGGATAAGAAAAATGTGGGATATACATACAATAGAATATTAAGACAGAAAGAAGGGAATTCTGACATGGATGATTCTTGAATACATGCTAAGTGAAATAAGCAAGTCACAAAAAGATAAATACTGTATGATTCTACTTATATGAATTACTTAGACTAGTCAAATACATAGAGACAAAGTAGAATGGTGGTTGCTGGGGGCAGGGGAGTTGTTGTTAAATGGGTAAGAAGTTTCAGTTTTACAGATGAAAAGAATTCTGGTTATGGATTGTGGTGATTATTGCAAAACAATATGAAATATGTTTAATACTACTGAACTATATACTTTAAAAGGTTAAAATGGTAAATTTTATTATGTATTTTACCACAATAAAAAATTGGAAATAAAATGAAAGGTAAATACTGAAAGAATAGATATATAATCTATGACATCCTATTAACAAAGGGACAATGTAATGCCTTATTAATTCCAATAGAGGAAATAAAAAGTAAAAGTAAAAACCAAGAGAAAGGTCAATAAATAGAAGAAAATAGGATGATAGAAGTCAGTGAGCTAAATCTCAACACATTATCAGATGTGATGTTAAAATATTCTGTCATATGATATTGACAAGAGAAAGACCTAAAACAAAACCATGCAGAAAATTTGAACACAAAGAATGAAAAAGAATATACTAGGCAAGTATGAATTAAAAGGAAGCTGTTATGTCAACATTAATGTTAAACAAAATAAAATTAAAGGCAAAAATCATGTATAGGAATAAATAGATTCTATATCTTAATAAAAAGCAGTCCACCATGAGTATAAAATAATTGTTTATTCAATGATTATTCATTGAGTGTCTGCTAGATGCTCAGTGTCATTCAGGGTACTGGGGACAAAAAGTGAACAAAACATCACAAATCCCTGTTCTAATGGACAGAAAACAGGCAAATTTGAAAAATCCAAAATTATGATGGGAGGTTTTATCACATATCTATGAGATGGAGAGGTCAAGCATTTGAAAAATTGGAAGGATTTAGAATGTTTGAACAAGAACACTAGCAAGCTTGATCTAAAATATTTTTAAAATTTTATGTTCTATTTTTATAGCTATATATTCTTTTCAAGTGCCCACAGAACAAAAAGCTAAGTAAGTAGACATAAATTCAACAAAAGTACATGAGATTTTTATGGAGAAAAATAATGAGATATTATTGAAGAAGGTTTTCAAAATCTGATTAAGTGCAAAGATATAAAATTGTCACATATGGGGTCAATTAATGTGAAACACTGCACGTTATTAACCTATAAATTTAAGGCTATTTCTTTTTCTGTATTTTTTAAGGCAATTTTTTTTTTAACCCCAACAGGAATTTAGTTAGAGAAACTGTTACTAAACTGTACATTGAAGAGCATGATGCCAAGTACAGTTGAGGCAATTTGGAGGAGAGTGTGCTAGCATGGGTTCTACAGAGAAGTAGAACCAATAGGATATATACATAAGAAGAGAATTATGAGGACTTGGCTCATGCAATTATGGAGGACAAAAAGCCCCATGATCTCCCACCTGCAAGTTGGCGATTCAGGAAAGCTGGTGGTGTAATTCCAGACAGAGTCCAAAGGCCTGAGAAATAGGGGAGTCAAGGTGTAAATCCTGGTCCAAGGGCATGAGAAGACCAGTGGCCTGACTCACACAGGCAGGGAGGAAGCAAAAGGGGCAATTTGCATATTAGGCTTTTATATATACTTATAGATTATTGTATTACTAGAGGCATGGTGCACGGAACCCCGACGGATGTAGTAGTGCATGAAGTGGAAGGTGGCCGGGGAGGAGCCTGAGCCTAGGCTGGGGACCATGCCACTCCCGCTCATCCTGGCCCTGCTGCACCTGCCACCACCGCTGCTCAGTAAGCTTGCTGAGCAGTTCTCCTGCTGTGGAAGCACACTGACCACCAGGGGGCATCTCCTGTGTTGAGCGTCTTCCCCCTGGTGGTCAGTGCACATCATAGTGACTGGTTGACTGGTCGTTCGGTCCTTTGTTGTTCAGTTGCTTAGGCTTTTATATATATGGACTAGAGGCCTGGTGCATGAAATTTATTTACTTGGGGGGTGCACCCTCTCGCAGTCCAGAAGCCCTGTGATCATTTGCCCTGCAGAGGGAGGCCCCGCCACCTGCCGCAGCGCTGCTGACTGTGTAGCCTGGGCCTCCCTCTTTGGGGTGAGCGATTGTGGGGCTTCACGATCGACAGCCCTGCAGAAGGAGGCCCCACCCACCCGCCTCAGCACCACTGGCTGGGTATCCTGGGCCTCTCCCCAGCCGGAGCTCCGCAATTGATCGCACCACAGAGGGAGGCTGCACCCACCCACTGGTCGGTGGCCTGGGCCTCCCTCTTTGGGGTGATTATGGGGCAGTGGTGGGGCCTCCCAACCAATCACATCACACCTGCCTTGGCTGGCCTGGCACCAGTGTGTATCATAGCATGGTCATCTGGACAATTGTTCTGCTGTTCAGCTGATGGTCAATTTGTATATTACGCTTTTATTATTACAGATTTTCCATATAAACAACTATAAACCTACTTTTGTTCCTCCCTCCTCCCCCTTTTTTTGGGTGTGTATACAGGGTGTCCCCAAAATGTATACACACTTTGAATAATTATAAAGGCAGTGTTTATTAAAATACATTTCACTTTCAAAATGTAAAAAATCTACAGACAATGTATGTATACATTTTGTGGATACCCTGTATACACACACATATATATATACAGAGAAAAGAATATCATATAGAATTTGAAAGTTATTAAATAGTTCAGTATTATTTATAGATATATACATATTAGTAAAACTAAAGTGCAGAGAAGTGATTCAAGGCAAATTCAATATGATGGCTAGTTCTGGGGAGAGAGAGAAGGAGATAGAATTTGGGAGGATACACAAGGTGATTCAACAGTATTTGTAAAGTTTTTGGTTATTGTTTGATTTACTTTACTCTGATTTTCTTTGCATTAATATTTATAGCAACATGGCAAGACACGAAGATTGCTAAAGTTAGTTGGTACATGAGCATTTATTTTTATTATTTTAGGCTTTTCTGTATGTTTAAAATATTTCACGATAAAAATATATTGTAAATTTATTTTAACACTGACCTTAAATAAAATGAGGAACAAGGCAAACTTTCAAGCTAGGTTCCAAAGGTAGATCCAAGAGTCTGACTGACTTAAGAGTTCAAGTGAAAAATTCTCATGGCATTTAATTAACTGCAAATCTCCAGATATCAAAACTAAAATAAATGCAGCCAACTCAGTAGAAGATAGATTAGGGGTCAAAAAAGAAAGAATATAGTTGTCCAAATTGGATAGGCTAATGGCAAGAAGTGACCTCCTTTTGTCAGAAGTGTTCAGACAGAGCTGATGACCACAGTGAGTTTGATGGGGGTCATGGTGGTAATTTGGGTGCAAGAGAGAATGAGATGATACTAAGGTCTCTTTCAAACTACTGATAAAAATGATCTTTCCTTTTTTTCTTCTTTATTGATTAAACAGACACTCCTTACAGGGCTTTAAGGTCATCTCTTTCCACATGAATAGTCATAACCCTATGACCATGCAGACTTTCTATAGTCTTACTCAGTGGTTCTCAACCTTCTGGCCCTTTAAATACAGTTTCTCATGTTGTGACCCAACCATATAATTATTTTCGTTGCTACTTCATAACTGTAATGTTGCTACTGTTATGAATCATAATGTAAATATCTGATATGCAGGATGGTCTTAGGCGACCCCTGTGAAAGGGTTGTTCGACCGCCAAAGGGGTCGCGACCCACAGGTTGCGAACCGCTGCTTTAGATTGTCTTAAATCTGGATTCGGCTTTGTAGCACTCAAAATTTTGTATTTCCATTATGAACAGATTTTTGGTTTAGAAAAGCCTGGTAAAATCATTACTATTTATTCAATAAAATTTAATAAGCATTCACTGAGTGCCATACTCTGCATTACTAAGCTGCTGCTCTCTAAACTTTAAGTTATCTCCTTAGATTAGAAATGGTTGTTAAAAGTCAGGCATATTCACCCTGGCTGGCGTGGCTCCGTTGGTTGTGTTGTCCCATGCACCGAGAGGTCCGGTTCAATTCCTGGTCAAGTTGCAGGCTTGATTCCCCAGTAGAGAGTGTGCAGGAGGCAGCCATGTTTCTCTCTCTCGCTCTCCCTTCCTTTCTCTCTAAAATCAACAAAAACATATTTAAAAAGTCATGCACACTTAAGTTTTATTCTATACTATTCTTCATTGTTGAAATCAAGTTATTTAATGGTATTAAAAATCAGCAGTATCAGTATTATTGCATTGTTTGAGAGATAGAAGTACAACACCTACCATTGTTTATAGCTTAACCTGCAATTTATTTTCCTATTTGTGTAGAAATAGTGAAACTGACCTTGGCCTGTCTCTAGAGGTTTCTTGAAAGGAACAAAAGCATGGTCTGATAAGGTCACCCTAAAATCCCATTAAAAATGTATTAAAGACTTGAGTCAGTAGTAGGCAGATGGAAAATATAAGTATCCAAATAGAAAATAGAATATTGTGGTAGAGCAGGAAACATAGGTGTATAGCCATGAAAAATCAATGGGAGTAACTTAAAAAGGTAATAAATCTCTCTTAAGGAATATTGTCATGTTGTCTGAGCCTGCAACCATAAACTTTTTATCTGATGAGCTAAAAGTTCCTTGCACTTTCATATCTGGTAATAAATTAAAAGTTTTTTTTCTTTTAATGATTGAATGGTGAGATGGAAAGTTTTTTTTCTAAAAAAATAATTTATTGAAGCCCTATGTACTTGTTCTGATACTACCTTTGTTGCAACCCAAACACGGAACTATGTAATCGGTTTCTAGCTTTTATGAGCAAGGTTATAGTGCTGTGGCCCACTGGTCTTTCCCCTTTAAGTCCCACAGCCCATATATCCAGATCATAGCTGCATAATTACAGAGGTATTAGCTGCCTGTTTGAATCAGAAAGCACATAAAAATGGTGGTAAGGTAAAGTGCTGGGGGGGGGGGTCAGGGGGTGGGGTAGATGTTATGTGTACTAAAAGTGAACTCTAAGAAAGAGAAATAATTTTTGAAATGCCTGCATATTTAGTCCTTCTACTCACAAGTCTACTCACAAGCATTGGTGGGGTGTTTTTTATTCCAACCAAGAATTGAGAATTCAGTTTCTTCTACTGGAAACAATTTTAGAATTTGTATTTCAATGAGTAGCGAGGGTCTTCAGACGCGTGCTACCTAGACTGTAGAGCATTTGTGTCTGTCAGTTTTTGGCATTTGTATTTGCCATGATGACTTGCCCATTCACAGAGCTATTACAGTAAATACTTTTTTTTCTCATTTGCTTGTGATTTTAAAATTGATTTTATAAAATGTGATATCGTAAGAGAACTCACTACTTCAGAACCATACTTTGTGACTAAAAGTTCCAGGTGTCTCCAAGCTGTTCCTAATTGCTTTGGAACACATACACATGGTGGCTCTGAAGGTAATGGAATGAAGCCTTCCAAATAGTTTGACAAAATTGGCAGGGCCTTAGAAAGGAGAGAGCTGAACGGAAGTGTCCCTGTGGAAAATGTGCTGCTCGGGCAGTTGCAATATAGTGGGTTATGACAGGACAACGCATATCATGTTTTCCTTGTGTATCGAGGCCGGAGAGAGCACATGTTTTGTGATCTTTTGTTATGAACCAAACTTGTACTGTATGTTGACTGCTCTAATTTAGTTACATGGACATAATAGATTCATTACCCTTTTGGTTTCCTAGTCTGAAAAAAAAATAACTTGGACATGTTTACTTCAATATGATCAGAATTAGATTGCTTGTGAATTGGAGATGGATTGGCTTTATGTGAAAATATTGCTTTGGCGAACATAGCTATGATTCTTGAGATTTTGACACTGAAATGTAACAACCATATTTCTATTGTATCCAGAAGTTATTCTAGACAAGCTAATGTGTTAAATAGGTACTTTCTAGTCTATTCATTGACGACAGAAAATTTATCAAAGTTTTTTTATTATTCTATATTGTGTTTTGGCATGTCATTTTCAAGAAGCCTGTTTCTTCCAGTTGGTCTTAATATTAGTAAAGGCGAGAGATTTCCCAGTTATCTTATGATATTTAATACATCCGTCATGGCTTGCTTTTTAGACAGCAAAAATGCCAGTTCTTTCTAAACCTTCATGTTTAAGAGGAAAACAAAAATACATACTTTGTTTCAATTCTTCAACAGCCTAGGGAAGGAAAACAGATGATGGAGTGAACTGGAATTGAATTCCTAGCACTAAAATAACATTTTGTAGGAATTTAATGTCTTCTACTTCAGAGGGAAGATATATTTTATTCTAGTATATAAAGTGCTTCATTTGTGTTGTTTAAAGAAAAAAAATGTTTTTGGCAGGAGAAGGAGGGAGGTGCAGGGGTCACAGCGAGGATAGATTTGATTTGACTTTGTCCCCAACAGGGCCAGAGTGTGATTCTCGGCCTCAGTTAGGAAATTACTTTAAGGAAGACTGGGGGAGGGCCGATGGCCTCTATCTCTAAAAGGAAGTAAGCCTAAAAAGGGTTAGTGAGTTTTGTCCTACTTGGTCTTAACTACTACTTTTGTTTGAAGTCTATTTTTTAGTATATACAAATAGGCTTTACTCGTGCCTTCGGTGGATGTGGAAAGAAGATAAACTCCATGAAAGTTTATTTTCCATGTTTCTTCTCTTTCTTTTAAAGAGAAAATTATGCACACACACACACACACACACACACTTACGTATATGCACTAAATGCTATAGCAGTGCTTACAATAGACACACAGTCTCCTACCTCCTGCCTCCCCACTTCTACTCACAGAGCTCCAGAGGCAATGGCTGCTAATTGTAATTTTTTTTTACGTCTTTACTAAATGTTTACGTACTTACTTCTATATTTAGACATTAAGCTTCCTGCTATACTAAAGCTTTAGCTTAACTATACGCTTTATCATCTCTTCTTAGTAGAGCTATGAAAGTTTTAAGTTTCTTTATTTGTTACTTTGTTATCTTCAAATGGCATAATTAAACCCCCATGTTTTGTTTCGCCAACTACAGGAAACATTTCTCCTCTTATGTGTGTTTATTTTTATAGTCGTAGTTGACTTATTATCTAAGGTTCAAAACCAACTTATTTAGCAAGCGTCTCTGGGAACGCCTGTGTAAATGTGAGCCTTCTCCTTGTGCTGAGTTTCACACGGTGCTCCGTGGCTCCCTGAGAGCGTGTTCAGGGCTTTCACAAACAAAATTAGCCTTTTCTTCTGCTATCCAGCAGATCGTCCATCTTGTGTTTTTTTGTGCCAGACATTTGAATTTTTATTTAAAAATAAGATCAATTTCCAGGAGACCTGTGTTTTAGCTCTTCGAATTCATGAAGTTGTCTGTGGTCTCTGGGCATCGATTTCAACAGCAGCACCAAATGACAAACAGATGGAATTTGTAGTAGTTAGCTTGGGCTGCCGTTGCAAAGAACCACCGTTTCGTAGCTTAAACAACAGAAACTTATGTTATTATAATTCTGGACACTAGAAGTCCAACATTCAGGTGTCAGTGGGGTTGGTTTCTTTGGAGGTTTCTCTTCTTGGCGAGTAAATGACCTGCTTTTCACTGTGTCCTCACCTGGTCTTCCCTCTGTACATGTCTGTATCTTAATCTCTTCTTCTTATAAGGACACCAATCTATTGGATTAGGTCCCATTCTAAAGACCTCATTTCAATTTCATTATTTCTTTAAAGGCCCTGAATCCAAATATAGTCACGTTCTTATATACAGTGCCAGGTGGGTACTTAAAATAGCACGGGGACCACTTTGTAAAGTTTGTGATTGTCTAACCACTATGCTGTACACTGAAAACAAAATAATTTTGATTGTAAACTCTAATTGGAAAATAGATAAATCATTAAACCACACACACACAAAAACCAAATACAGTCACATTCTGAGGTTTTCAACATATGAATTTTTAACATGTAATTTGGGGGTGCTTCATAATTCAGGCCACGGCATGATTGATAATTTCAAATTCTATTTGGCTCTAAAATGAAATGAATACTGCTCACCAAGACGTAGGGAGTTGTTCACATTTGTTTAGTTTTATTATTTAACTTATGCACTGTGGGGAGTCTCTCAGCTCGGCCTGTATCCTCTCACAGTCCGGGAGCCTCAGGGGATGTCCTATTGATGGCTTTGTCAGGGAGCGGGCCTAAGCTGCCTGGCCTCCCTCTGTGGGAGATGACCGGCAGCTGATTAGGGGATGGCGCTGGTTGGCGCAGCTCTGCCCCCCCATCACCATCACCTCCCTCTGCCGCTGCACACGCCTGGCTGCCTGCCCCCTGCTCGCGGCCCGCCCCTCTC